>NC_066568.1:7749968-7797468 GCF_024679095.1 Eriocheir sinensis
ATTAACTGGTTACGTTACCTGTAGTACGCCCTACCTGACGTAATACCAGCTTAGGTCATGACATCGCTGAGAGAAGGAGGAGAAGTGTATATGCGGCGGCGAAGATGTGATGAAGACATTTAGAAGAGGAGGGGAAGAACAATGAGGGAAAAGGAAGGGGAGATGATGATGATGATGATGATGGTGGACACCGTATTCTGGCAACACACTTGTATGCGAAAGCTTTCACATCGAAGCGGCTGCAGCGTATCCTGGGCGTCATCTGGACAACTGACCCAAGACGAGCTGAGTCCGCGAACCAAGAACACCAACCTGGAGACGCCCTTGCTCGCCGCCTCCCACGCTTGCTCGGCCATGCCACCAGCCTCCTGCCTTCCCCCACAACAGACTCCCAGGACAGGCCACGTAAGCTACTCGAGGGCACCCGGCTACCGTGGGTGTTGGTATTATATTTATAGTTCCCTTATCCCTTACCAGCTCTTTGTCTTTCTTGTTTTCTACCTTCTTCTCATTCAGCTTAACATTGCCTGCCTCTTTCTGCTTCTGTTCTCGCTCGTTTTTAGCATCAGAGAGCATCTTTGTCTGAAAATCTGGAAATGAGAGGAAAAAGCAGAGGTTTGAAGTTTTGGAAAATATAAGAAAAGGCAGAGGTTTGAAGTTTTGGAAAATATAAGAAAAGGCAGAGGTTTGAAGTTTTGGAAAATATAAGAAAAGGCAGAGGTTTGAAGTTTTGGAAAATATAAGAAAAGGCAGAGGTTTGAAGTTTTGGAAAATATAAGAAAAGGCAGAGGTTTGAAGTTTTGGAAAATATAAGAAAAGGCAGAGGTTTGAAGTTAAAATATAAGAAAAGGCAGAGGTTTGAAGTTTTGGAAATGTGACAGAAGGCGGAGATTTGAAGTTTTGGAAATGTGACGAAAAGGCAGAGATTCGTTCCACACGCGCAGTAGTCACCCCGGGCTCAAGGGCTTCGAATTATACCCTCAAGAAATGTAACGCAACCTCTGCATGCTCGAACAACCAAATCCCAGATCGGCCCGGCTGGCACTCAGTTATAAGGAACAATGCAGCATGGGGCCGTATGAACAAGGCTGGGGCTGCTCACGTTGCCATAGACGCCCGCGGCCAAGACCTGCAGCCAGAGAATCACCTGAGTCAACGTTGCCAGATTGTCGCACTCTGCCTCTTATGTTTGCTGATGTCCGACCCAAAAACTGCTTTCATCACCCAAATAACTGCCTTCATATATGGTTATCGTTTAAATGGTTAATTAGTGGTGCTTCTTGGCAACAGTTATGGGCCAGAAACCGGTAAATACGTGGCTCTGCGTACGATAATCTGGCAACGGTGACCTGAGGAACCACCCACGCCATCAACGACAACAACGATCCCATCCCATCGCTTTCATCCGTTCACCCAACACTGAGGAAGCTGAGTCAACACCGGCCAAGATGGAAGCAAGCAAGCAGGTGTGGGTGGCTGTGGGTGTGAACATGTGTGTCTTTCATTCACCCACGGTCTTATCACGTGCTGGACATCGCAGATCCACTGGTGAGGGGGGAAGAGTGGGGTCCAAGAGGGGTTTCAGCGTCTGTCTGTCTGTCTGTCCGTCCGTCTGTCTGTGCGCCTGTCTATCCGTGTGTCTGTGTGTCCGTCTGTTTGTCTGTTTTCGCGTCTGTTTGTGTGTGTTAAAGTCAGTGTTTGTGTGTTTGTCCGTTTAATATAATACAGAGCAAAAAAAGGTTCACTCATTTTTACTGCTGTGTTAATATAGTCACATAAATTAACTAACTCTCCCTGTCTTACTTTCTTATGAAAATTCAAGTCTAACCAAACACTATTTTCCATGTTTTTGTAAGGAATGTTTTGCTTGAAACTATCGGCCAAATGGACCTTATTTATTTCAACTATTTACTACCTTATTATCTTTGTTCCTAACGTCCCTGGTGTGTCTGGGCTACAGGCTTTGTGATTCATACTGTTTGGACCCCTCCGACTTTGCCTACTACGCGGCTTTCCATAATAATAGTCAACCTCTTTACCCGCTCTTTACCCTTCCTCCATCCTCTCCTTCCTTCACCTCCTCTTCATTTTCCTCCTGCCTTCTCTTCTTACTCTTATATAACATTTTCTTTATTCTCATGCATTCTTACCCCTTCCTCTCTTCCCTCTTCCTTCTCTTCTTCTTCCTTCCCTTCTTACTTTCAACCGTCCTCTTCCCTACTCTTACCCCTTGCTCTCCTCCCTCTTCCGCCTTTTCTTCCTTCTCTCCTCCTCTTCTTACTCTTAATCCACCTCTTCCTTATACTCGTCCCTTCCTCCTGTTCTTTATTCCTCCTTTTCTTCCTCATTCCCTTCTTTTCTCACTCCACTCCTCACTCTTACCCTTCCTCCTCTCTCTTCCACTTCTCCCCTCCCCCCTCAACCCCTTCAGCCCTTCAATAAAAGCCGCCATAAAGAAAAGCTCATAAACGGTCCGAAACAAAAGAGCATCGACGAGAGAGAGAGAGAGAGAGAGAGAGAGAGAGAGAGAGAGAGAGAGAGAGAGAGAGAGAGAGAGAGAGAGCTGGGGGTGGGGGAGGGGAAGGGTGGACAATAAAAGTCGTTCATATTGCGTTTGAAAGGAAAATATATTAACTTTGGATTTTTTTGCTTTGTTTTCTTTTGTTTTTAGGTATCTTTCTCACCTGGCCTCTCTCTCTCTCTCTCTCTCTCTCTCTCTCTCTCTCTCTCTCTCTCTCTCTCTCTCTCTCTCTCTCTCTCTCTCTCTCTCTCTCTCTCTCTCTCTCTCTCTCTCTCTCTCTCATCGCGTTGGCCATGCATGTAATTGGATGACGAGGAATATTTGCCAAACAGCTGAAACTAATGTAATTTTTCGGTGTGTGTGTTGTTATTCATGTGTTCAGTGTGTGTGTGTGTGTGTGTGTGTGTGTGCCAGTTAGGACACGTAGCAATGGGTCTAAGCTGGATACATTCAGATTCAACAAAGACATAGGCAAGAATTGGTTTACCAGTAGAAGCGTGGATGAGTGGAACAGGCTTGGCAGTCATGTTGTGAGTGCCAATACCACAGATACATTCAAGAAGAGGTTGGATAAATTCATGGATAGGAAGGTTAGGTGTGGTTAGGATTACAGGAGTTGCCTTGTATAGTCCACTCGGCCTCATGCAGACTCCTTACGTTCATATGTTCTTGTGTGTGTGTGTGTGTGTGTGTGTGTGTGTGTGTGTGTGTGTGTGTGTGTGTATAAATCCCTATGGTCTGATCATGCTCTGAACTCGCAATCGCCAACTCAAACGCACACACACACACATACACATGCACATACACACACTCAAACAAACAAACAAACAAACAAACAAACAAACAAACAAACAAACAAACAAACACTCACACTGGAAGCGAAACACAACCCCCAGCTAAAAATAATAATAATAATCATAAAATAAAATAAAAAGAATGTTCACCTTGGCCCGTAAGGGGATCGAACCCTCGACATCCGCGTTATTAGCACGGCGCTCTAACCAACTGAGCTAACAGGCCGATGGGTGCGTGCGGGAGTGTGTGTTTACTTATGTGTGTGTGTGTGAGAGAGAATCATATGCATATTTGTAATCATGCATCATTTACTCCTGAGAGAGAGAAAGAAAGAAAGAAAGAAAGAACATAGATATTCAGACCCTAAAGCTATATGAAAACAAAGAGGGATACAGAAGGAAAGGCTAAAAGCTATATGAAAAGACAAGGGTGCGAAACGAAATGGTAGAAGCTAAATTAAAAGAAAGGAGCGATGGAAAACAAAAGGCTAAATGCAATATAAAAATTAAAATAAAATAAAAGCTAAAAGAAAAAAGAGGGACGCCAACAGCATCTGGTGTTCCCAGGCGGTCACCCATCCAAGTACTATCCAGACCCAACGTCGCTTAACTTCGCTGATCGGACGAGAAGCGGTGTTTTCAACGTGGTGTGGCCGTTGGCGAGAGTTGAAAGGGGGTCCTGATACTCAACGCAGGTAACACAGGTAAAATAAAGCCGGGTCCTTAATTTTGGCAGATTTGGGGGGCTAGAGATCATCCTAAGTTCATAAGGGGGAGGGGGGACGAGCGAAGCGATCATGCGGAGGTGAGGATTACTTTTGTTTTAAATAAGCACTTTTAGGGACATTTTGAGGCCGATATAGAAAATATTTGGGGGTGGGGTGGGGGGGGCTATATGTCTTGTATTGGGGCCATTACAAACAGACCCGTAGCCCCCCAGAAATTACGGCTCGAGCCTGTCCTTTGCATGGCGTGGAGACCAAAACTGTATCGCACATTCTAAGTAAGATCTGACTAAACTGTTGTTCACTGGAATTGAGTATTACATCTTTATTCTTGAATGATAAGTTTCTCTTAATGAAGCTTGCTGCGTCAGTTCATTATTTGCTGTGAGAATTTGAGGTTTGACGCGATTTTGACACCCAGGTCCTTATATATTAAATTGGCACACAGAACGCTTTTGAGTTTCACGCCACGCATTTCGTAATCGAACCTCATATATATTTTTTTTGTGTGTGTGTGTACCAATATGGAGAACCTTACACATATCTATATTAAAGGGCATCTCCCATCTATTGGACCAACTATCAGAGCGCATGAGAGGTTCAAATGGTGTTATGATTATTAATTTTACTCTCTCTCTCTCTCTCTCTCTCTCTCTCTCTCTCTCTCTCTCTCTCTCTCTCTCTCTCTCTCTCTCTCTCTCTCTCTCTCTCTCTCTCTCTCAGGTGACACAGGTGCGCAGGTGTTCAATGACCTCTGATGACTGATGAAGGAGGAGGAGGAAGAGAAAGAAGAGGAAAAAGAATAAGAAGAAGAAGAAGAAGAAGAAGAAGAAGAAGAAGAAGAAGAAATGGTGGTGGAGGAGGAGGAGGTGAAGGAAAAGGAAGAAGAGGAGGAGGAGGAGGAGGAGGAGGTGAAGGAGGAGGAAGAGGAGGAGAAAAACAAGACGGAGGTGAAGGTGAAGGAGGAAGAAGAAAAGAAGATAAAAATAAGAAGAGGAAGGAGGAGGAGGAAGAAGAAATAAAAGAAAGTGGAAAAGAAGAGAGAGAGAGAGAGAGAGAGAGAGAGAGAGAGAGAGAGAGAGAGAGAGAGAGAGAGCAAATCCTGACCTATGTGTTAAATCCCTCATAAAATCGGATATTGAGAATTTATACCTTCAACGAAGAAGAAAAAAAGATGGAAAGAAGGAGGAGAGGAAGAAGGAGGAGAAGGAATAATAAGTTGAAGGAGAAGAAATAGTAGTAGCAGTAGTAGTAGTAGTAGTAGTAGTAGTAGTAGTAGTAGTAGTAGTAGTAGTAATAGTAGTAGTAATAGTAGTAGTAGTAGTAGTAGAAATAGTAGTAGTTGCAGTAGTAGTAGTAGTAGTAGTAAACGTAGGGGGAGGAGAAAAAATGGAAGAAAGAAAGAAAGATGAGGAGGAAGAGGAAAATGAAGAACAAGAACAAGAAACAAGAAACTGAAGAAGAAAAAGAAGAAAAAGAGAAAATAATGTAGAGAAAGAGGAGAAGAAACAGTAGGAGAAGAAGAGAAGGTGAGTAGGAGAAGGAAGAGTATAGGAGCAGAGTGGGTTCTGAAAAGGAGGAGGAGGAAGAGGAGGGAAAGAAGTAAAGGAGAGGGAGGAGGTAGAGAAACAGGAGGAGGATCGTATCAAGTTTTGGAATGCTATTAGAGTCTGCTAAGGAGGCGAACTTGTTGATCGTCCTTGTACCTTGTTCGTACTGGGACGGAGGAGGAGAATATATATATACTATATATATATATATATATATATATATATATATATATATATATATATATATATATAGATATATATATATATATATATATATATATAAAAGGTAGAAGGAAAAGAATGTGATCTACTTGTACAGGACATGCATCAGTCTGCTTGTCCTGTGCTGGTCCTGCAGCAGGTCAGGCACCAGTGAGTGGCTGCCTCCTCTTCAAGACAAATATTCAAAAGCAAAAACGAAAAGTAATGTCTTTTGTTGATAGCAACAATAAATGTAATTATGAAATTTAATGAGCATAATTCTTTTCTTAATGCACAAAAGCATGATTGAGTCTTATATCTTATAAATGTTATCAAAATTTGACTACGTATTGACTGAAGTCTCTTTTCTGTTTCCCTGTATTTATGTCAGATCTGCTTAAACTACCAGTGTTTTTATGCTTATGGTTTTCAAGTGACAACCGTGTAGGGCAATGTGACAACACTGAACTATGGTTACATTTGACTCTGGCAAAGTTTCTTACACTAAAATGTTCTCATAGAAGCGAAACAAATAATTATCGTCAACCATAAAATTATTAAAGCAAAAAAATAAATCGATTTAAATTAAGAAAATACGCTTTAAATCAAATAACTCGATATTTTTATTGTATTAAAATATGATTTTTTCCAACCCTGATTGATGTTGATGATGATCATCATCATTATGATTATTATTTTTATTATTTTTATTATTATTATTATTATTACTATTATTATCATTATTATTATTATCATCATCATCATTATCATCCTCATTATTATTATTATTATTATTATTATTATTATTATTATTATTATTATTATTATTATCATTATCATTATTATTATTATCATTATCATTATTATTATTATTATTATTATTATTATTATTATTATTATTATTATTATTATTATCATTAATATTACTATTATTATTCATTCTGTTCTGAAGCCTCTCTCTCTCTCTCTCTCTCTCTCTCTCTCTCTCTCTCTCTCTCTCTCACACACACACACACACACACACACACACACACACACAATTTCCAATAGGCATACACTTCATGGAATAACAAAACAGTATTGAAGGGATGAATACTAAAGACTATAAAAATAAACACGGAGTAATCGCTAACAAACAGCGAGCCATTAATCATCCCAAATTAGTTTAGGGAATGAAAAACGAAAGGATTAGATACTCACACACGTGCTTGAAATATACTCAAATTGTTCGGAATGTACAAACAAACACACTTGTAAACGGAAACAAAATTAGTCACGAAAGCTCAAACAGGATATTTATTTTAAAAACAAGACGTATGGTGCTTAGATTAAAAACAAAAACGTATACGGTGCTTAAATTAAAAGATCAACCTCGTCATAACCTATATTTAAACAGCATGCCTCGGAAACGTGTCTATCAAGCTCCGCCCAGACTACGTGATGCGGGCAGTGCCTGGAAAGCATTGCTTCAGTAAGTCACAGCAACTCCCTGAGGCACCCCGCGACCCTCTCAGCCCCGCCACACGGCCACCGACAAGAAGAAAGAAAGATAGGGAAGAATATTAACTTATTTTTCTATACCAAGACTGCCACGCCAGCTGGGTCCCGAGGAAGACTGACTCCCCCATAGCAGCAGCAAGGCCCTGAAACGTGACGCACCGTAGCTCCTACACACGGAGGAGCACCGCCACTGTTTCTTACACCTTCGGGAGAATTCACCTCACTCCTACAGGGCAAGATGAACCCGCACGATGACACAAGCTTCCTCGACGGCGCTCCCGCCACACACCCGAGATTCGTGGACAGCTACCAACAACACAACGAAAGTAACCCCTCCGAGGGTGCCACGGCCCTGCAGGAACCTTACACTTCCCATCTCCACACGCCGCAGAACCTCCTGAACGAAGCGCTGCAGCCTGGGTTCACTGGGTCTCCGCAGCCCCGTAATCTTGACAACGTTAGTACCTGGGGGATTGACAGAATCCGGGAAGTGGCAATGTATTTCAGCATGCATCCAGAAGGCCTGCATATCTTCGACCTTCAGGACGACCCCAACAACGATAGCGACGACGGCGACGAAGAAGAGTTGGGTGCGCATGGAGGGATGAACCTCGAGCATGACCCTCGGCATGCTGACCCTGCAGGCACAAGTCACGCACCTTTGCCTTCTGGGGGCGCTGGTTCTCGTGGACGCAGGTTGAGGATGTATATACACGAATGTCCGCCCCAGTCAGACCCGCACCAGGAGATGCGACGGAAGATGGCGTTGCGTCAGCTGATGCTGCGCGAGCAGAAAAGAGATTTTCCAACAGTTTGAGGATGACCTTCAGGACCAGAGGAGGGTCGTGGAAGACCTGAAAAGGGAAGCGAGTTGGCTACAACAGGTCGTGCAAAGGCTGGAGCAGTGCGCGGCTTAGCAAGGTTGCCTCAACTTGCTCCTGAAGCTCTCTTGACCTTTGTTACGTGAGAGCCAAAAATTCCTTCCACCCCCAGGTGGCTGTGCTGAGGCCATAGTCTAGGTGAGAAAATGTGTGAAGCAAGCTGCGTAACTGTACAGTCTTAATTTGCTGTTGTTTATCAACACGTCTTCTGAATGAATGCTGCGTTTTAATCTTTTACTCACAACTGGCTGTCTAAACACTAACTCAATATTTTTTTTAAGGAACATGTGAAGCTGTGTAATTGTAGTCTTTGTCACTGTTTATCAACATGACTGGTGAATGAATGGTGTGTTTCGGCTCCCCAGCAGAGCCTTTTCCTTACCGCAACGTTTTCCTGCGGACGGCCTTTTATTTATCATATTTGAGTTAAATAATTTGGTACTTCATGTAATTATGATATGTTTTAAGTTATGTGTCTTTGTGTCCGGAGGTTACTCAAGAACCCAGATTTCCGACGCTGTGTCCGCCGCTCTAGGTGGTGGTGGAGTGAAGAACCGTTCGTCTTGACTATAATTGACTGGTTTTGGTAATTTGTTTTGGAAGCTGAATAAACGATAATAAGATAAACAGTAAGAAGGATGGTTTTCTCAACTCCTCTTGTTATTAATGAAAACAACACACACAAAAAAAAGTAAAAAAAAAATAATAATAACAGTGGTGTCCCGCAGGGCTCTGTCCTATCTCTAGCTTTCTTTCTGTTGTTCATTGATCTTTCCAAAACGAACTGTCCTATCCATTCTTACGCCGATGACTCTACTCTGCATTACTCAACTATTTTTTAATAGAAGACCCACCCAACAGGAACTAAACGATTCCAGGCTGGAGGCTGCAGAACGCTTAGCCTCAGACCTTACTATTATTTCTGATTGGGACAAGAAAAACCTGGTGTCCTTCAACGCCTCAAAAATACAGTTTCTCCACCTATCCACTCAACACAACCTTCCAAACAACTATCCCCTATTCTTTGACAACATTCAGCTATCACCTTCTTCAACACTAAACATCCTCGGTCTATCCTTAACTCAAAATCTCAACTGGAAACTTCATATCTCTTCTCTTACTAAGTCAGCTTCCTCGAGGCTGGGCGTTCTGTATCGTCTCCGCCAGTTCTTCTCCCCTGCACAGTTGCTATCCATTTACAGGGGCCTTGTCCGCCCTCGTATGGAGTATGCATCACACGTGTGGGGGGGCTCCACTCACAGAGCTCTTCTGGACGGAGTGGAGGCTAACTTCGTCTCATCAGCTCTCCTCCTCTTACTGAAAGTCTTCTACCTCTTAAAATCTGCCGCCATGTTGCCTCTATTTCTATCTTCTATCGATATTTTCATGCTGACTGCTCTTCTGAACTTGCTAACTGCATGCCTCCCCTCCTCCCGCGGCCCCGCTGCACTCGACTGTCCACTCTAGCTCATCCCTATACTGTCCAAACCCCTTATGCAAGAGTTAACCAGCGTCTTCATTCTTTCATCCCTTACACTGGTAAACTCTTTCAAGAAGAGTGTATCAAGGCACCTCGATCTCTACCCGAAACTGACCTCTGTTTTGGCCACTCATTACTTATCTTTGTGGGAACAGCGATTAGCAGGCTTCTTTTTTTATGCCTTTTTTTGTTGCCCTTGAGCTGTTTCCTTGGCTGCATGTAAAGAAATAGATAAAAAATAAATAAAATAAAATAAAAAAATAAAGCGGGTTCTAATGAGTGTTTTTTTAAGGTTTATAGTACAGAAGAAGGGTCTCACTGCCACCAGGGTCATAAAACTACCACAGAAAGAAAAGAAAAAAGCTTCATCAAATATATGTAAGGGTGGCGATGTAAATTTACGTGAAACACGTCATATAATACTTGAATGGCCCCTTGTGTAGACCTATTTAACTCTTTACATCTTATTTTCATCTTTATTATGAGTTGAGCGGCTCCGTGTTGTAATGGTTACCTCGTCTACCAATGAATCCTACCCACCAGGTCAAAGGTCAGTGACACGGAGATGAGCACCGAGGTCACGCGTAGATGTAGCGTATGCCTAAATAAGATAAATTAAGACAAGAACAGTATAAAAGGAGGGATATAATAGAAAGCGAAGTGAAATGAGAGAGGAATAAAGAAAAAAAGAACAGGATAAAAAAGGGATCGATATAATAAAACCAGAAGTGAAATCCAAGTTAATGTATATATATAGTACGTAGTTATGAAGAGTAATAAAATGAAAGAACAAACAGCCAGGGAGAACATGATCAAAAGGGAATTAAGAATGTGAAAGTTCAGTATTTAGTAGGTATATAGGCCTATAGTAATTAAATCATCCTATAAACCACATTTTCTTTTCATTTCTGAGTTTAAATAATGTAATAATGTATGTAGTTAGGTATATTTTTGATCAGGTTATATACCGTGGACCTGAGAGAGAGAGAGAGAGAGAGAGGGAGGGAGAGAGAGAGAGAGAGAGAGTTATACAAGGCGGATCAGCTGATTGGCGTGATTGCGTAGCCGCTGTACACACACTACTACACACAATCAGGTAAGCAGGACAGGTGAGGAACAGGTCAGCAGGTAGTCAGGTAAGCAGAGGGACGGTCCAGCAGGTAGTCAGGTAAGCAGGACAGGTGAGGGACAGGCCAGTAGGTAGTTAGGTAAGCAGAGGAACAGTCCAGCAGGTAGTCAGGTAAGCAGAGGGACGGTCCAGCAGGTAGTCAGGTAAGCAGAGGGACGGTCCAGCAGGTAGTCAGGTAAGCAGAGGGACGGTCCAGCAGGTAGTCAGGTAAGCAGGACAGGTGAGGGACAGGACAGCAGGTAGTTAGGTAAGCAGAGGAACAGTCCAGCAGGTAGTCAGGTCAGCAGAGGGACGGTCCAGCAGGTAGTCAGGTAAGCAGAGGGACGGTCCAGCAGGTAGTCAGGTAAGCAGGACAGGTGAGGGACAGGACAGCAGGTAGTCAGGTAAGCAGGACAGGTGAGGGACAGGACAGCAGGTAGTTAGGTAAGCAGAGGAACAGTCCAGCAGGTAGTCAGGTCAGCAGGTAGTCAGGTAATCAGAGGGATGGTCCAGCAGGTAGTCAGGTAGGCAGGACAAATTACCCCAATAAACAAGAGATCTTTTTACTCCAATGATTCCAGATTGAAGAATAATAAGACATCTACATCGGGGTACAGTGGGGTGAGAAGATGTCTTTTTGCCACTCCTCTGAACTCTTTTTTTTTATAAAGGAAATGATAAGCGCACTTTTTTCTTTATTGTTTCCTTATGTTTGCCCTTGAGCTGCTTCCTTTACTGTTAAAAAAATGAACACTGGGGTATAGAGAAGATGTCTTTTTGCCACTCCTCTGAACTCATTTTTTTATATAGGAAATGATAAGCGCACTTTTTTCTTTATTGTTTCCATATGTTTGCCTTTGAGCTGCTTCCTTCACTGTAAAAAAAATTAACATTGGGGTATAGAGAAGATGTCTTTTTGCCACTCCCCTGAACTCTTTTTTATAGGAACAGTGACTACCGCACTTTTTTCTTTATTATTTCCTTTTTTATGCCCTTGAGCTGCTTCCTTCACTGTAAAAAAAAATGAACACTGGGATACAGAGATGTCTTTTTGCCACTCCCCTGAACTCTTTTATAGGAACAGTGACTACCGCACTTTTTTCTTTATTGTTTCCTTTTCTTTACCTTTGAGCTGCTTCCTTCACTGTAAAAAAAAAAATTAACACTAGGGTACAGTTTACAAGATGTCTCATGTTAATTAGGGTTCATTGTAGTGAAATACACGTCTTGCTCATTAGGATACAAAGGCAATTGGCATACAGTGGGGTATCATAAGGGTAAGAAGACATGCCCGGCTATGATGCCATTTCAGCGGAGGTGGGTTACTATTTTGGAGGAGTTAGGTTACTATTTGGGAGGCAAAGTAAAGGTAAAGTTGAAGGTATACACTATGATATTATAAGACACTTTCGCTTCTCACATCATCTATTTATAAAGGTTAAAGAGGGGATCAATTGGGCTCTAATGAGTGTTTCTTTAGGTTCAAGGTATAGAGGAAGGGTCACACTACCACCTGGGTCATAAAACTACTCCTGGCAATGCCCACAACTCCTACGAAAGCCTTGTCAAATATGTGTTCTTGGGCGATGTAATGTTTTATAATACAACCCTATAGCTCCTCATGGCCTTGGTGCTCATCTCTGTCACAGTAGCCCCTGAGCCCATGGGGGACCGGGAACCCATCACCTTAGGACATGGGGCAGTGTGACATCCGGGTTACCACAGTTTACCTTTCCCAAGTGTTCCCGGGTACGCATTTATCAGCATGACCAAAAGTGAGGATGAAAAACTGTGATCAAGTGTTAGATTATGATCTCTCAAGTAAAGTTAGGCAGTTAGGTGTTTGTCAAATTTTTATTGGTTGTTTATTTTGAATTGCTGAATATATTACCTTACACACCAGGCAGTTGGGGATCATTAACTATTTTTTGTTATCTTGTATATTTAGAATTACTGAATATATTACCTCACACACAAGCCAGATGGGGGTTGTTAACTGTTTTTTGTTGTTGTTATCTTTTATTTAGAATTATAGAGTATTTTATCCCCGGACATTATTTGGGGCTTGCTAAATTTATATTGCTATCTTTTAACCCAATAGCAGTGGGGATCTTGTTTCTTAATGGTCCCCCTAAGCGAGAAAAATGAGAGAAAATCATCACTAGCACAAACCATTTCATAATATATATCAAAGCATTTGTGATCAGTTTATGCATCATTAGTTTTGGAGGGTTTATATCATGGGACAAATTTGGCCCATCGCTGCTACCGTGTTAGATTTATAGTTTATTATCCCTGAGACACTAGGCACTTGGGGTTTGTTTAATTTATATTGCTTTTTTTGTGTGTTTGTGTGTCTAGAACTAACAAATATCTGCCTGGTTCAAGGTTCAAGGCCAGCTAGTATTAAATGGAAAGGAGGTGACCCAAAATAATCTTAATATACCAGGAACAAATGTTGGGTAAATGATTTCTTCTTCCAAGTATTTTTAGGTCATATGTAAGAGGTTGAATGTATTTATTTTATCAGGGAAGGGAAGGCAGTACTCTAGGTTAAGTTTGGTGTGATGTATTAGCCTTTCTGTTTAGTCCATAAAGGAAATGTGATATATCGACGAGCTATATTGAGTAGCGGGCTTTTTTTTCACATTTGTTTCCTTTTTTTATGCCCTTGAGCTGACTCCTCTGCTGTAAAAAAAAATAGATAAATAAATAAATAAAATTATACCTGTTCTTCGATTTGTCTAAAAGTTAGGATATTGTGTGAAGAAGGAAGAAGTAAAAGAGGAGGAAGAAAATGATGAATGAGAAGTATAAGAAGAAAAGAAATAGGAATAAAAAAAATGATCTTAATTGTATTTTCACAGAGTTGAGACAAACTTGTAATGTCCCATCTTTTGAAACTGTTTATCATATTTTCTTTAACGCTAAATGTTTTTTGGCACACACGACTTCTGCCAGTAATTTATTCCATCAAACAAGTGCTCTGTCTGGAAGCTGAATTTCCTCACATCTTTCTCTAGTCTTATATATATTTTCCCTTACCCTCCCCTTATTTTCTCTCCTTGTTTCCTCCTTCTCTTCCCTAATACTTCCCTCCCTTCACTCAAAGCCTCCCCTTGATTTCTTTCCTTTCCTACTGGTTCTCTTCCTCCTCAAAATATTCGCACATAATTTGCTATCCCTATTTTCTCCCTTTGTTACCCTATTTCACCCCCTTCCCTACAAGTCCATTCCCTTTTATTCAAGATCCTAAGGTAAAAAAAGATGTTCTCCCTTAAATTCCTCCCCTTAATTTCTCCCTGTAGCATTTTCACATAATTTGCTATCCCTATTTTCTCCCTTTGTTACCCTATTTCACCCCCTTCCCTACAAGTCCGTTCCCCTTCATTGAAAATCCTTAGGTAAAAAAAAATATATTCTCCCTTATATTCCTCCCCTTAATTTCTCCCTGTAGCATTTCCTTCCCTCATTTCCTCCCTTTCCCCACATTTTCCCTTCCCTTTCACTCAACACCTAACTAACAGGGATGGTTAGTATTATTCTCCCTTAATCTTCCTCCCCTTTCTCTCTCCCCTCAGCTCTCCACCCTTCGCTTCAAGACACCCCTCAGAATGCTCCGGGTGACAGCAGCGCGCCTCTCCAGGGTCAGCAGGCACACCCTCACCCGCCGCTGTGTTCACCCGCCCCCACCTGTTGCTGCTGCCGCTGTCATAGGGTGGGTGTCGGGGGAAGAGGGGAGATGGTGCAGATGTGTGTGTTTGTTTGTGTGTGTTTCTTGTTCAATGTGTTTTTGGCTTGTCTTTGCTGTTTTGTGTATATGTGTATTTTGTTTATGTTATTTATTGTTTTTTTGTTTTGTTTTTGTATCTGTGTTCCTTCCTGACACCTTTCTTCTCCTTCTCTTCCTCTCCTCTTCCTTCTTCTTCTTCTTCATCTCCTTCCTCCCAATATCAACTTCAAGCTTTGTCTGTCCTGTTCTGCTGTCTCCTTCCTCTCCTTCTCCACATCCCTCGTCCCCTTTCTCCATCCTCATTTTCTCTCCTTCATCTTTCTGTCTCTTCCATTCTCTTCCTCTCCTTCCTCCACATCCGTCATCTCCTCCTTCACCCCCTTTTTATCTCCTTTGCTCACTTCCTCTCTTTCCTCCTCTTTTACCTTTATCTTTTCCCCCACCCAACCTTTCCTCTTTTTCCTCATCTTGTTCTCCTATCTCCTTTTATAAGTCTGGTGATAGTATGGTAAGGCTTCTGCACCATTAACGTGAAGAAAAACTTACGAGAACTAGACTTACCTACCATGTGGCCTTTGAAAACATTTGTCGGAAGAGCCGGAAGTGTCTGAGAATATTACCTTTTAAGTTATGAAAGTCAAAAGTGTCTTAGGAATAATGGTCTTAGGAATATTACCATTGAGTTGTGTGAGAGTGTCAGAATATTACCTTTTAAGTTATGAAAGCCAAAAGTGTCTTAAGAATATTACCTTCAAGTTGCTGTGAGTCGAAAGTGTCTAAGAGTATTGCCGCTGAGTTGTGTGTGAGTCAGAATTGTCAGAATATTACCCTTTAACCCGTCCGCTGCGATTGGCACGGCTTTGGCCTTCACTGGTAGCCTGGTAACACATACTCCCAGGTCTTTCTCTGCCTCTGTGGTGGATAGTGGAGGGTTTCCCATGTGGTATTGGTGTGTTGGATATCCCCTCCCAAGGTGCAGGACTTTACATTTTTCTGCACTGCATTCTACCAGCCAATTTTTGTTCCATTCCTGTAGCTTGGTGATGTCTTCTTGTAGGAAATCCACAGTCAAGGGGTTAAGTTAAGAGAGCTAAAAGTGTCTTGAGAATATTACCTTGCAGTTGTTGTGAAAGTCAAAGGTGCCAAAGTATTACATTTTAGCCCGGTAGCAGCGACGGGCCAAATTTGTGCCATGATATAACCCCCAAAAAATAAATGATACATAAACTGATCACAAATGCTTTGATATATATTATGAAATGGTTTGTGTGAGTGATGATTTTTTCTCATTTTTCTCGCTTAGAGGGACCATTAAGAAACATGATCCCCGCAGCTACCGGGTTAAATTGTCATGAGAGCCAAACATGTCTTAGAATACCTTTATCCCTTCTCCAGGCACTCAGCGGGTACAAGATGCCAGTCGACCGCTGCCCAGAGTGCCCAGGATGCGGCGGCCCTCAATAACAGGGTCGCCCCAGTTGACCTGAGGGCGGCACAGAGCAGGGTGACCTTTGACCTGCCTGCCATGACCGCCCTCCTGGACCACGACAACCATGAGATGCGCAAGAAGTTCAGGTGGGGGATGTTCTTGTTGTTGCTATTGTTTATATTATTATTATTAGTAGTAGTAGTAGTTTTTTTTTTTTTTTTTTTTTTATCCTATTATTTTTTCTTCTTCCTCTTCCTCACTCTTCTGCTCTGTGCCTCTCCTCTCTCCTCTTCTGCCTCCCTAAGTTTATCTCCTTTTTCTTCTTATCTTCATCATCTTACTCCTCTTTTTGCTCTTCCTTTCTCCTCTTCTGTTTGGTCCTCTTAGACAAAGACAGAAAAAGCCTCCAAGAAGATTTGCATAAAATTTCAGCTTGGTCTGAGAGATGGGAGATGCCCTTAAATGTAGATAAGTGCCAGGTCCTTCAAGTTGGAACAAAAAGAAAAAGTTTTATTACAAAATGCATGGCATTAATTAAACTCAAAAGTGTTCAATGCATCAAGGACCTTGGTGTGAAAATCGCGTTGAACCTCAAATTCTCACAACAATGCATTGACGCAGCAAATAAAATTAACAGAATGTTGGGCTTCAGTAATAGAAAAATTTTATTCAAAAATAAAGATATGATACTCCCACTTTCAATAGGTTAGTCATACCCCACTTGGAATATGCAGTACAGTTTTGGTCTCCCCACAATGCAAAGGACATTGCTAAATTTGAAGGTGTGCAATGTTGGGCAACAAAGATGATCTCTTCCTTGCCCAAGAAACTTTATGAAGAAAGGCTCTCATCCCATAATGTTCTCTCTTGAGAAACGTTGCCTCCAAGGAAAATTAATCGAATGTTTCAAAATACTCAATGGTTTTACAAATGTGGACAACAACAAATTGTTTATGATCAGTGACATGTTTCAAACAAGAAATAACGGCATAAAACTCCAGTGTAAACAAGTAAATTAAGACCGCCAAATTTTTCTTCGCCAACGTTATAGTGCTAGAATGGAATAAGCTCCCACCTTCAATGGTCCAGTGCAACACGATTGACTCCTTTAAAAACAAGCTTGACCACCACTTCCTTCAGCTTCATATTTACTTAGGCTATGTAGAAATGCAAAATCTTGGTGGCATTTTATTAATTTAATTTCACTTAGGTTTAAAGACAAACCACCTAGTCTGAACCATTGGGTCTGTGTGGTCTGAATATCTATATAAATCTATGTAAATCTCTACCTCTCTTCTGCCCAAAACTTATCTCCTTTTCTTCCATCATTGTCTTCTTCCTTTTCCTCTTCTTGATCTTCCTTCCTCCTTTATTGGCTCCCCCTCCTCCCCCATCACCCCAGCTGTCTTCTCTTTTTTACAGGAGCAGCAACTGGCACTTTCATTTATTTACTTAATATATATATATGTATTTATTTATGCTCCTTTAACTCTTTATAGGAGCAATGAGTAGCGGGCTATTTTTTCACATTTGTTACCTTTTTTTATGCTCTTGAACTGACTCCGCTGTAAAAAAAAAAAAATTTACTTATTTATTTACATTTTGCTACTTGTCACTAAAAGAAATTCTCCCTTCACCCTCCCCCCCAGAGCCTTCATGAGTGAGCCAGTGATGGTGCCACGCTACAACATACCCCTGGAGGAGGAGCGGGAGGTGGCCCTGGCCCGCCTCAAGAGGATCTGCGACGCCGGCTTCATCTCCGTCCTGGACTTCCGCCACAACCCGCTCAGGATCTTCGCAGCGCACGAGCTGGCCGCCATCATCGACCCCGCCATGACTGTGAAGATGACCGTGCAGGTGTGTGATGGGTGTGTCTGTGTGGCGGGTGTGTGTGTGTGTGTATTTACCTAGTTGTGACAGGTGTGTAAGTGTTTGTGCATGTGTGTGGTGTGTATTTGTGTTGATGCCATACAGTTGTCTATATTTCCTTCCATTACATTCTCTTCCATACCCATATACCCATCCTCTTCACCCCACCCCTCCTCCATCTCCTCTTCCTCCTCCTCCTCCTCATTCTACACTTCCTACCTTCCTGACCCTCCTTCCTACTCCTCCTCCTTGCTAAATCTATTCTCTTCTTCCTTCACATTTTTCCTCCCCAATCCTCCCTCTTTTTCTTGCATTTCCCTTCCTCCTCTTCCTCCTCCTCTGCCACTTCATATCACCTCCTCTTCTTCCTTGCTAAATCCCTTCTGTTCTTCCTCCTCAACCCTCTCTTCTTCCTGCATTCCCCTTCTTCCTAGTCCCCTTCCTCCTCAACCCTCTCTCTTCCCTCTCTTCTTCCTGCATTCCCCTTCTTCCTAGTCCCCTTCCTCCTCCTCCTCCTCCTCCTCTGCTACTTCATATCACCTCCTCTTCTTCCTTGCTAAATCCCTTCTCTTCTTCCTACAAATCCTTCATCCCCAACACTCCCTCAATCCTCTCCTCTTCCTGCACTCCCCTTCCTCTTCCTCCTCCTCCATCACTTCATCTCACCTCCTCTTCTTCCTACAAATCCTTCATCCCCAACCCTCCCTCAATCCTCTCTCTCCTCCTCCTTCTCCATCACTTCATCTCACCTCCTCTTCTTCTTCCACATCCTTCCTCCTCAACCCTCTTTCTTCCCTCCCTTCCTCTTACTCCGGCCCCCCTCCATCACCTTCTCTCACCTCTTCCTCTTCCTCGGCAGTTTAACCTCTTCGGTGGCACTGTGCTGAAGCTTGGCACTGAGCGACACCACGAGAAGCTGCTGGCCGGCATCGACACCCTGGAAGACGTGGGCTGCTTTGGCCTCACTGAGCTCGGCTACGGGAACAACGCCGTCGAGATGGAGACCACGGCAGAGTACGACAAGGACACTGGTATGGGGTGTGGAGGGGAAGGAGATGGGGGGAGAGGGGGCTGGCTCTTTTTTCCCCTTTTCTTTATTATTTATTTATTTATTTATTTATTTTTTTTAGTTTGACGAGGCAGTTGATGGGTGTGGAGGGGGGAAGGGAGGGGTAGGCCTGTGATTATTTTTACCCCATATTTTCCATTGTTCTTGTTCTCAGTGTGTGATTGATATGAGGCGTGACGGGAACGCAAGGGAAAAGGGACAGAGGAGGGCCAGTCCTTTTCTTTCTTTATCTCTTTTTCTTTCGTTCTTGTCTATTTTTTATCCTTTTTCCCCCTTATTAACCCAGTAGCTGCGAGGATCATGTTTCGTAAAGGTCCCTCTTAGCGAGAAAAATGAAAAAAAATCATCACTCGCACAAACCATTTCATGATATATATCAAAGCATTTGTGATCAGTTTATGTATCATCTATTTTGGGGGGTTTATATCATGGCACAAATTTGGCCCGTCGCTGCTACATGGTAAAGCCACAAATTTGGCCCGTCGCTGCTACATGGTAAAGCCACAAATTTGGCCCGTCGCTGCTACATGGTAAAGCCACAAATTTGGCCCGTCGCTGCTACATGGTAAAGCCACAAATTTGGCCCATCGCGGCTACCGGGTTAAGGACTACAGTAAACCCTCTTGAACTCTGCATATAAAAACTTAAATTCAAACCACATCAAGCAAACGTCACATATCTCGATCTTTCGCTATTCACGTCTGACCCCACCCCTCTCCCTTCCCCCCCACAGACGAGTTCATCATCAACACCCCACACCCACTGGCACAGAAGTACTGGATCACCAACGGCGCGGTGCATGCCAGACACGTGGTGGTGTTCGCCCAGCTGCAGGTGGCCGGCGCGCAGCACGGCATTCACGGCATACTGGTGCCCATACGTGACGAGAACCTCAAGGTGGGAAAGGGGGGGAATGGGTAGTTCTTAGTGGGCTCTTGTTTTCATTTATTTTTTGCCCTTGAGCTGCTTCCTTTACTGTATAGCAAGGTAGATACAGATAGAAGGTATGGTTGGTATGTATAGGAGTGCACAGAACATAGTAACCTCATCCCTGTCTTCCTCATGTCTATCTTAAGCTCCCCACACACGCAGAGTACTGGCGTCACGATTCTGTGAGGATTGGCGTCAAGAGGCCAGTCCCCACAAAATCCTCACCGTGTGTGGGCTTCGTCAGATGGAATTATCCGGCCTCACGGAATTACATCTGGTTATAAATCCATGTGAGGCCGGGAAAGGATTGGTGTCATTGAAGCCAATCTTGTGCGTGTAGGGGACGGCTCGCGCCAGTCGCTTGAGGCCACGAGATAGGCGAAAGGAGTGATATCACAGACATGCTTCTATATTATTTGCCGTAACTCAACTCATACACGAGATAGAACATTTTGGTTTACACCGTTAAATGCAGCAGTAATTGCAGAACTTGAAAATGTTTGTGAAAACTCAATAAAACAGAAACTAAATAAATAGTGACGAGTTGAAGTTAAAGAATCACTCCTTAATGTTTATAACACATTTTACATATATTTGCAGCAGCTGTGAAATGAGTACTTAAATAAACAGTTCCATCTTATAGAGAAAGGCCATAGACTTCACAATCTCTTGACGGGAAACGGGGCGCGGGGCCGATTCGCAGGGGGCCGATTTTCAAAAAATTAAAATTTAAATATTTTCAAAACCAAAGCAGCTAGCGACCTGAAACTAAAACAGGCACCTCCCTTAGGCATATATGAGTCTCCATGAGCAGCGGTATCAAAAAATTCAAAGTCGTTCCCTAATAAAATCCCGATTAATTGTTTTTTATATAAGTATAACAAAACTTAAAAAGGCTATAAAATCCTCAGATTTTACGCTAGATGCACAAACATCACCAAATGCAGAGATAATCACTTATATTTTCAGAATCAATAGCAATATTTAGCATATCTTATAAGTTTTTGCCCGAAATAGCTACTTATTTTTTTTTTATTTAGTGCAATTTTTTACGTAAGTTTTTAACATCTAATAAATCAATTAATTTTCACATTAGAAACTTAATTCTTTAGGAAAGAATGCAGAAATATATTAATTTTACTCAACAAAGCAAAATATTCATTTTCTATATACAATCACAACTTATTTTGGTTGAATTCGATGTCACTATTGCCGCAGCACGTCTTGCCGGCTATCTGGCCCTCGTCCCTGAACAATCACTTTAGCCTTTTGTCCTATGACTTGTGGGCCCCGGTCAGTTTCCTGGACTTGTAACCGTCCCTGTTCCTCGCCGTTTCCTGCCCTCCTCGATACTGCTCCTCTTCCTGCCGGTCGGCTGCTTCAAGGCCTTGTTCTTCCTCGCTTCTGAGGTCACGTCCTTGGAGAAATTAGCACCGAAACAGTTGAAGAGGGACCTGCTGATGTCTTGGCAAGATGGTGTTGGCCAGGTTGTGCCCCTCCTGGCACCTGTACCCCTGCAAGGTCGGGTCTGAGGCCGCCAGGAACTCCAGGAGGTGCCTGAACCCATCCCTGTGGCGCATGGCAGGGAGGAACCTCAACCTGCGCTCCTTCTTGTCCTCCCTGCACATCAGGGAGTCCCACAGCGACATCCCGAAGGACGCCATGTGGGCCATTGGGAGATGGCAGCTTCAGGACCGCCAGCCCGTCTCCAGCTCTCCCTGTCGACCAGCTCGACCAGGCGTCGAACATCACAGAGGCGGGTCGCCCCTCTCGAGCTCCACGGTAATCTTCATCTCCTCCTGCTGGGCAAGCTCCTGCTTGCAGCACTCGGCCACAGAGGAGTTGGCCTGGACCTTCCTGGCCAGGTAGCAGGGTGCCGAAGGAGCAACTCGTCCGTCGGCGGGTCCGGCTGGTCGTCAGCCAGCTCCCTGGCAAGCTGGGCCAAGATCACCTCGTCGTCCTCCTTCTCCTCTGCCTTGGCCCGGTCCAGGTCGGCCTGCACGTCCCCGGGGAAGAACCCGACGAGCTTGAGCACATGCAGGCGGGGAACTGAGCTGAGTTGCCATGTAGGCACTAACTAAGCGTACATTTCTTGTTTCCTGTCGTAAAACTGTGGACTTCACTATCCTACAGTTATCATTCATTTTACGTAAAGATTTCAACCTAAAGTTACGCAAATTTGCCATTTTTTACACAACGTTTTCAAAGTGCACGCATGGTGCTATTTTATATAAGTTACCTTGAATCCTCAACCAAATCACTCTAGAGACACTCCTGCCTGCTTGTATGCACTAAAACTTGAAGATTTCGTCCTGTTTCCACTTAAATTGAGCATGAAGTGTGTTTGAGTTGTCGCAGTGAAAGTCGCCATAACAATCGGCCCCTTACGCGAAGCCAGCGCGCCAAGACTGAAGAGATTTCCCGTCAACTAGTTGTGAAGTCTATGGAAAGGCCTCCTGAACACGATGGTGTATACAGATTTTTCATAAAATATCTGCTTCCCTCTTTCTCTCACCCACATACTCTTCACTCTGTTCCCCTTTATTCATCCCTTTAGTTCAGCTCTTCTTCTTTCCCTCACACTACCATCACACCCTCACTCTCCCATCCTCACTCTCCCCTCACACCCTTCCTCCCTCTGCAGATCCTCCCCAACGTGCGCGTGGAGGACATGGGTCACAAGATGGGCCTGAACGGGGTGGACAACGCCAAGCTCTCCTTCGACAACGTGAGGGTGCCGCGCGAGAACCTCCTCAACCGCTACAGTGACGTGACCAAGGACGGGGAGTTCCAGTCGCAGATTAAGAGGTGGGTGTGTGTGTGTGTGTGTGTGTGTGTGTGTGTGTGTGTGTGTCCATCTGTCCTCTCGGTACTAGTTCATCTCTGTGCTGTTCGATTTCCTGATGCAAAAGTTCCCATTGTGATCATTCTTTCATCCCTGTCACTGGTTATCTTACTTAGTCTTTCCTTCCGTATTTCTTTCTTCATTCCTTCCTTCCTTCACCTGGTTCACCATTACATATCATCCCTCTCTCACCACTCTCAACTTTCTACTCTAGGTCATCCCTACACCATCCAAATCCCTTATGCAAGAGTTAACCAGCATCTTCATCTCTTTTGGCCACTCCACGATGCTCTCTTCTATAGGGGCAGTGATTAGCGGGCATTTTTTTTCTATTATTTTTTTTCCCTTGAGCTGCTTCCTTTAAGATTATAAGAAGTCAGTGTTAAAAGATACATGGAAAAAAGTTGAGAATGAAAATAAAATGACCAAAAAAGATAACAAGCAGAAATGTAAAATAAATAAATAAATAGATGCAAAAGTTACAAATGGAAAAAAATAGTGATAAGAAAAATATTATGAATAGCAAAAATAAAAAATAAACAAAAAATCAGCGTTCTCTCCCTCCCCCCCCCATCAGTGCCCGCAGTCGCTTCCTCACCGTGGCGGACCAGCTGTTGTCGGGCCGCATCTGCATCGCCAGCATGAGCATGGGCGGCGCCAAGGCCTCCCTCACCATTGCCCTGCGCTACGCTGCCTCACGCCTCACTGTGGGTAAGCTGTGAGTGGAGGGAGGGATGCAGAAGTGGGTGTTATTCCATTTATTTATTTATTTATTATTCTTTTTATTTCTAACTCAACAAATATTAACATCCATTTTTCTCCTCCTCTCCTCTCCATTCCTCCTTCCTTTCTCCCATCCTTCCTTCCTTCCTTCCTTCCTTCCATCCTTCCTTCCTTCCTTCCATCCATCCATCCATCCTTCCTTCCTTCCTTCCTTTCTCACCACATATCATCCCTCTCTCACTGCTCTCCTCCTCCTCTTCTGCCACAGGACCCACCGGCAAGTCCGACACCTCCATCCTGCAGTACCAGCTCCAGCAGCGTGCCCTTCTGCCGCTTCTCGCTCGCACCTACGCACTCAACTTTGGCCTGGACTATGTGAAGGTGCGTTGACGTGGGTTGGCCTCCAGTGATTTGTCTGTTCTTTTTTATACCCTATTTATTTTATTTATTTATTTATTTTTACAGCTAAAGAAACAGCTCAAGGGCAACAGGAAATAAGGTGTAAAAAAAAGTTCGCTAATCCTTTTTTTTTCTTTCATTATTGTGTGTATCGTCCCTTCTTCCTTCTCTTCTTCATTTAGTCATTTTCCTCACTTTTCTTTTTTCTTTACTAGTACTCAATCTTTTTTTTTTTGCCTCTCAATCTATTTTTTTAGCCACACAGTTATTTTTCTTCACTACACAATCCTTTCTTTTATCCCTTAACTTTTCAATCCCTTTTCCCTTCTTCTCAATCCTCTTTCTTTACTTCTCAATCCCTCTTCCTTACTTTTCAATCCCTTTTCCTTACTTTTCAATCCTCTTTCTTTACTTCTCAATCCCTCTTCCTTACTTTTCAATCCCTTTTCCTTACTTTTCAATCCTCTTTCTTTACTTCTCAATCCCTCTTCCTTACTTTTCAATCCCTTTTCCTTACTTTTCAATTCTCTTTGTTTACTTCTCAATCCCTCTTCCTTACTTTTCAATCCCTCTTCCTTACTTTTCAATCCTCTTTCTTTACTTCTCAATCCCTTTTCCTTACTTTTCAATCCCTTTTCCTTACTTTTCAATCCTCTTTCTTTACTTCTCAATCCCTCTTCTTTACTTTTCAATCCTCTTTCTTTACTTCTCAATCCCTCTTCCTTACTTTTCAATCCCTTTTCCTTACTTCTCAACCCCTTTCCCTCACTACACAATCCATTTTCCTTACTTTTCAACCCCTTTCCCTCACTACACAATCCATTTTCCTTACTTTTCAACCCCTTTCCCTCACTACACAATCCATTTTCCTTACTTTTCAACCCCTTTCCCTCACTACACAATCCATTTTCCTTACTTCTCAACCCCTTTCCCTCACTACACAATCCATTTTCCTTACTTTTCAATCCCTTTTCCTTACTTTTCAATCCCTTTTCCTTACTTCTCAACCCCTTTCCCTCACTACACAATCTGCTTTCCTTACCACACACCCCTCTACCTCCCCCACAGAATCGTTGGGCCAACCAGCCAGCGGACGGGTCAGAGCACCAGGAGATTGTGACCATGTGCTGCGTCATCAAGCCTCTCGCATCCTGGAACCTGGAGAACGTGGTGTCGGTGTGCAGGGAGCGTTGCGGCGGCCAGGGATACCTCTCTTGTAACAGGTAATGGAGGGTGGAGGAGAGGAGGAGGCAGAGGTGAAGTGAATGGGGAGTGAGAGTCTGGTGTCTTGTAAATGAATAAATGAGGGAGTGAAGGAGAGGAAGAGAAAGAAGAAAGTAGGAAAAGTATATATGATCAGAGAGGAAAGGAAGGAAGAAAGGGAGGTATAAGGTGAGTGCAGAGAGAGATATTTGCATTGATTTTGGGGAAGGGGAGGAGTGAATGAGCCTGAAGTCTTGTAAATGAATGAATAAGTGAGCGAGTGAGAGGAAGAGAAAGAAAGACATCAAATATTCTTAAATTTTTGATTCGTTATCCCCATATGAGGTGTTTGTCAAAAGAGATGATTTTAAGACATAACTCCCTTCCCTCATAAGGTTTATTGCCTTAGGAAGAGATTGTCTTTGTTACCCACATTGAACACCCAATTTAGTAGTTTCCTTTGCATGCTGGGAAGACCAACATTGTGCTGCATACCTTGAGGTTTGATTAAAATATTATACAGTGGTAGTATTACGTCTTCATTCTTAAAAGAGATGTTTATATTATTGAAGTGCAACAGTCTGTTTCCTCTATTCACTGCATCAATGAAGGAGGTTTGATGTAATTTTGACACCAAAGTCCATAACACGCTGTATACTATTGAGTTTTACACTGCACATTATCAAACATTATGTAATTCAAACTTTAAAAAAAATAAATTAAGTAAATAACCTTAAATAAAAAATTGCGGTGAATCAATGTTCTGCTGTATTTTGAAAGAAGGAAGGGAGGGAAAGAAGAGGTGGGGGAGAAAGTTTGTGGAGAAGAGTTGATCGGTGGAAAATGACAGGGAGAAAATGTAACATACTCTCTCTCTCAGTGCCCCACACTAACCCATGCCCCCCCCCCAGATTTGGCGTGTTCCATGGGTTGGCGCACGCAGCCATGACTGCCGAGGGGGACAACAGTGTGCTCATGCAGAAGGTGGCCAAGGAGAGACTGGCCGCCTTCAAGCCTGTGGCCGAGGACCCCAGCCTGCCCACGGACCCCAGCAACAAGGCCTACCTCCACAACCTGCTCAGGAAGAGGGAAAATACTCTGTTCATGGTGATGTCTTCTCCCTGCTTTACATAACATCACATAACCTAACCAAGATATCATAACATAACATAATGTTTTGAAAAGTAGGTAAGAAGCACTCTGGGTAATATTTAACTAACCTGACATGTATTGAAAAAGGGATAAAATGCACTCAAGGTGATTGTCAAACCTCAACATCCGCAGGGGTCAGCAACAGACACACCCGTAGATGTTGAGGATTTGCGGATATTTGCTGATAGATACTTACATACTTATAGGAACCAATAGTCTAAGCACTGTAAATATGAAGATGCGTGGGGTGTGCGGTGGGGTGTGCAGTGAGCCACAAGTGCTTTAACCAGCCACAAAAGTGCTCAAGAAAACCCAGAGATACCCAAATCGTTAACTCTATAATATCCACGGGCAACCCCACAGATGTTCAAATCCATGAATATTGATGTTGAGGTTTGACTAGCCTTACCTCACCTGCCCTTGCCTCACCCACTTTCTCTACCTATTGTTATACCTTTCCCCCTCACTCATCCCTGGCTCTCCCTCCCCCCTACCAGGCCCTGGGCAAGAAGCTAATGAGTGCGGGGAAGGCCAAGCTCTTTGAGACATGGATGCTGCAGGAGTCTGACCTCGTCCAGGACGCTGCCAAGGCCTACGGGGAGAGGCTGGTGTCGGAGCAGGTGAGGAGGAATAGGCCCAAAATTTTTTCCTCCATAAGAGCAGGTAGAGCTCTGCATAGCTTCCCACCTGCCAGAAAGGAGAGGAGATTAAGCCTAGTTATTACACCTGTACCCCTCACCATCCCCTAGTCACCAACACAGCAATTAGAGGAAGAAGCTGAACTCTATCATCATTAACTATTCTCCTACTTTTCTCTATTCTTGTGTTTTGCTCCTCACCTGCCAGAAAGGAGAGATCAAACCTCTACACCTTACCATACCTCACCAACACAGCAATTAGAGGAAGAAACTGAACTCTATCATCATTAACTATTCTCCTACTTTTCTCTATTCTTGTGTTTTGCTCCTCACCTGCCAGAAAGGAGAGATCAAACCTCTACACCTTACCGTCCCCTAGTCACCAACACAGCAATTAGAGGAAGAAACTGAACTCTATCATCATTAACTATTCTCCTACTTTTCTCTATTCTTGTGTTTTGCTTCTCACCTGCCAGAAAGGAGAGATCAAACCTCTACACCTTACCATACCTCACCAACACATCTGGTAAAAAAGTAATCCAGAATCCATCATTATATTCCTATTCATGTTATTTCTTCCCACCTCCCTGCCCTGCCATGCCCCAGTTTGAGGCGGTGCTGGAGCGGTGCGAGGCCAGCCTGAAGCCGGTGCTGAGCCAGCTGCACCACCTGTACCTGTTGAGCATCGTGGAGGCCAATCCAGCCGTGTTCCTCACCAACCACCTCATGGACACCAACACACTCGCCAAGGTAAGGCTCGGTATTGGCGACACACACACAAAAGAAATATTAAATAAATAAATGAAACAAAATAAAATAAAATAAAAAATAAGTGATATAAATAAACATGGCGCTAGCTTGAAAAATACAAAAAGATAGGCACACACACTGAAAAAAGTACTGTAGAGCTTGGCAAGGTTACGTTTCATATCATTAACCCGGTAGCAGCGGGGATCATGTTTCTTAATGGTCCCTCTAAGCGAGAAAAATGAGTAAAAATCATCACTCACACAAGCCATTTCATAATACATATCAAAGCATTTATGATCAGTTTATGCATCATCTATTTTGGGGGTTTATATCGTAGCAAAAATTCGACCCGTCGCTGCTACCAGGTTAAACTAAAATACAAGAAAGGAAAAATATTGAAAAGACGGTACTTTGATAATCATAGAGACCAAAATGGAAATATAACACAGTACACAAAGTTTCCATAACCACAAACCTAGCAAATAATTACATCCACACACCATCGCATACTGAAACTTACCAACACACTCGTAAAGACAACATAAGCATTACCCATGTATCTGTGTATATGTCAATCTATCTATCATTACAAACCATACCAACAAAACTTAACCTCATCTTACCATAACATCAACTCTTCTTATTCTCATTGCACACCTTCCCAATTAACCTAGCAAATATATCCCCAACTCTCACTTAATGGTTTACCTGCCAAATATAGTAATACCTCGGTTTATGAGTGCCTTATTTGACAAGTGTTTTGATTTACTAGCAGAAAAAGATCGCTAGAAATGCCTTGGTTTACGAGCAGTGATGATATACAAGCGTCCTGTTTGTAAGAGTCAAATATGCAAGCGTGGGTTCCCTTTGTTTGCTGCAAGACGAGACTGCTCCGAGTTTTCTACAATGTGAATGGGGTCTCAGTCTGCGTTGTACACTCACAGAGGTAGCACCCACACGCTCATGTCCGCTTACGTTTGTGCTCTAGTGTGCGATCTTTATGTTTTCAGCACTACAGTGTGCGTTTGTTTTGGTTTGCAAGCAAAATTTCGGAACGAATTAAGCTCGTAAACCAAGGTATGACTATATCATCAATTACTTTCCCTATTAACCTGTCAAGCATCCTCATTAAGTTATCAAACATATCTTCATACACCTTCCCAATTAAACTGTCAAACATATCCCCATGATCACACACCTTCCTAATCAACCTGTCAAATATACCATCATCTCACCTTCCCCCATAACGAGCCCCATCCACCTTGCCCGCCAGGTGTTGGAGGCGTCAAGGCAGGTGTGCATGGAGCTTGGACCTGACGCCCTGGCCCTGTGTGAGGCGTTCGACATCACCGACCCCATGCTGTCCGCACCCATCTCTCAGGACTGGGTCACCTACAACGAGAGGGACAACCAGGGAGAGCTGTAGAGGGTGATGGTGTTTGGAAGAGCCGGTGCTAGAGATGCAGGACTCTGGGGTGTGGTGTTGCGTCCTGGAGAGCCACAAGACGAAGGTGCAAGTTTAAGGTTGGTTGGGGACTTGCTGTAATAGGGTTTTTTTTTTCTTCGACTACTTCTCCTTCCTTGTCTTCTTCTTCTTCTCCTTCTTACTTTTCTTCTTTGATCAGATTGAATTTCCTTAGTGCCAGATCCAAAATTTTCTTTCAAGGAGGGCAAAGAAAGATAAGTTTCCCAAAATGTAAAACTACTTCTCTTTGTTTAACCCGCAAACTGCTGTACGCCTTCTGGGCGGCTGAGCGGTAAGCTGCTGTAAGCCTTCTGGAAGCGGGCTTTTCAAACAGGCGCCAAAAAGTTACCGCCGCTGCTTCAGATACTGCCAGAAAAACATTTTTGTGATAGAAAAATCTAAGAAATATGCAGGATACAACACATTTCGAGCTACAGATATGTGTATTGTAATATTTATGACACGTTTATGTAACTTAGATATCATTTATTGAAGGTCAATCTCTCGCTGATATAGCCGCACTAGGCGACGCACTCAGAATCTCAGTCCCGCAGCTTACGGGTTAATGTCCTTCGCGTCCAAAATGCAAAAACTCCCAGCATGACCATGAACATTTTGAAAAGGCTAATTGGAAACGATTCTTTGACTATCAGATGAAAACGGTTCCGCTCGCACCAGTTTGAAGGGATGTCAGTGTGCTGCTTGACTATCACAATTGTGCCTATTCACCCTTTTTATTTATTTATTTATTTATTTTTTTTTTACATCAGAGGACACAGCTCAAGGGCAACAAAAAGGGTACCCCAAAAAAAAGCCCGATACTCGCCGCTCCCATAAAAGATAAAAGCAGAGTGGCCATAAGAGAGGTCAATTTCAGGTGGAGAGGTGTCTTGCAAAATTAAACGATCGATTGAGTCAGTTGCAAAGTAAATAGATGTGTGTGTGTGTGTGTGTGTGTGTGACAAAATTTTAGAACAAGAACAGAGTTAAACTTTCTACAACTGAAATATCTGTTGTGCAGGTTTGGTAGCTATTCAGGGCAAGAAAAATAGTATAGTTCATAAAAAGTAACAAAAGAGTAACAAAAAGAAGTGTTCAAGGTGTGTCCAAGCAAGTTAGGCGTTGCATTATAGAAATATTTGCCGTGCCATCCTCTTGTTGGTTCAAAAGGGCAAATTTGGCAGCAATTCAAGCCAACAAAAACACTACTTCATAACAAAACAATACAACGATAGCGTAAGGCAAAGAAGTGTTCATGGTGTGTCAAATCAAGACCAGGGTTAGGCGTTGTATTATTGAAATATTAGCCGTGCCATCCTCTTGTCGGTTCAAAGATGCAGGTTTGGTAGCTCATTCAGGGCAACAAAAACACTACTTCATAACAAAACAATACAACAGTAGCGTAAAGTAAAGAAATGTTCATGGTGTGTCAAAGAAAGACCAGGGTTAAAAATTGCATTACTTAAATATTTGCCGGTTCAGAGATGTAGGGTTGGTAGCTCATTCAGGGCAACAAAAACGCTACTTCATAACAAAACAATACAACAGTAGCATAAAGTAAAGAAGTGTTCATGGTGTGTCAAAGAAAGACCAGGGTTAAAAATTGCATTACTTAAATATTTGCCGGTTCAAAGATGTAGGGTTCGTAGCTCATTCAGGGCAACAAAAATAATACAGTTCAGTGTTAATAAACTGTACAATAGAGTAAAGCAAGGGAGCATTCATGGTGTGTCAGATCAATACGTAACAAAACAACAGAGTAAAGGAGTGTTATGGTGTGTGAAATTAAGACCTATTTTAACTCTTCTAAGCTGCTGTGTAAATATATTCCTCGGAAGACTTAAAGATGAGCTGTTTCTTCCAATCAGCAGTGAGGGTAAGTTCAAATGTGTTCTCTCTTGCACAGCCTTTGTATGGTTTGTTTATAAAGGTTTGTATGGCTTATGGGTGATAGGTCTCGTATAATCCACTATTGTTTTACTTATACATTAATATCCACTCAAGTCAGGATATTGTGGGTGGGAGGAGATTATTGTACAGTCTTTTTTTCATTATGGGCCGTATTACAAGTCGGATCAGAGAAGTTTTGGATCCCTACAATGTTTTTCATCACGAACTCTGTAGGGACCTGAATTTTCTCAGATTTGACTTAGGGGCTATTACACTGGGCAAATTTTCCGTGGATCTTCAGTCAAACCACGATTTCCGCTGGCGTGGTTCTCATATTTCCGTGGTTTTCTGACGTGTCCACGATCTTCCAAAGCTACGGTAGATTTCACCGAAGGACGACGGTATTACTCACCATCATCATCATCAGCAATAACAAGAAATAAATGAGAACCAAGCTAGCGGAAATCGTGGTCTGACTGAAGATCCACGGAAAATTTGCCCAGTGTAACAGCCCCTTAATGCGGCCCCGAACTGAAATCTGTATGGACCTGAAACTTCTCGGATTCAACTTGCAATACGGCCCCATCTTCCACCGAAACAATAATTTAACACTGGTAAATAAAGTATCTGTGTAAGTTCAAATTTATTGAAAAAAATATACTATAAAATTCCATTAAATTACGAAAAAAAATATTATAATTGATTCGCTTCAAAAAGTAATCATTCAAGCTAGGAGAGAAGGAAAGTGTTTTGTGTGTTCAGCCAACAACAACAAAATATTATCAATGCAATTAATTTAAGTGGTTGAAATTTGTATACAGATTTAGATAGTCAAATAGATATTTTTCAACTGGAATTAATTCTTGGACTTGTTTCTTTACCTCCCTGGAGCTGTTTCTTCTGCATGGTTGATGGTGATGGCTGAGTGGGCTCTCGCTCTCTCTCTCTCTCTCTCTCCAAGCAAGCTCTTTACAACACACTCCTTACTCGCTGCTCTCTTTCTCCCATTACATCATCTCACACATACACATAAGCACACAGTCTCCTTACTTTTTGCTCTTTCTGTTATGCCATCTCACGCACACACACACACACTTTTCTTTCTTTCTCTATTTTTCACTCTCTTTTCTAATGCATCATCATCTCTCCCACACAAACACTTCTCTTACTCTTTCTCTTATTCCTTGTGCCTTCTCTGCTGTTACCTCAAGCAATTTTTCTCTATATTTTCTGCTCTTTCTTTTCTATTTCATCGTCATCTCTCACACAGACAAACACACACTCTCCTTACTTATGCTCTTTTCACCTCTCATACCTCATACAAGCAATTTTTCTCTCTATATTTTCTGCTCTTTCTTTTCTATTTCATCGTCATCTCTCACACAGACAAACACACACTCTCCTTACTTATGCTCTTTTCACCTCTCATTATCTTTCATCTCACGCACACACACACAAACACATGTCTCTCTACTTCTTGCTCTCCTTTCTGCTTCGACTCTTCTCCCTGTACTCCAGCTTCTTGTGTCGTCTCACGTTGGCGATAACGTTGGCAAAGCTCGTCGTCTTCTTCTTGGCACTCCCCTTGGGCCCCGCACTGCCTGGGGTGCGGCGAGGGGTGGGGCGGACCGAGGGCGTGTCATCATCAAAGTCAAAGCCTGATGTGTCGACTCTGTGGGGGTAATGTATGTGGTGAGGAGTGGGGAGGAAAATTGGTGATGACTGTGTTGAGGAAAATGTGTGGTGACTGTAGGGAGGAAAATGGATGGTGGTGAGGACATGTAATGAAGGTTATGGTGATGTATGGATGAAAAGGTTGAACTGATAGAGGACTTTGATTATGTTATATTGGTTATCTTACGGGGGGAAAAAGGTGATAAAAGGAAGCAATTCAAGGAAAGAGATACAATATACGTCTGCTAGTGATTCAGTAAGAGAACTGGTGATATGAGCATAGTGTTAGTATCTAATGATGATGATGACCTCTCTCTCACACTCACTTCTCCGACTCCTCCTCTTCCTTCTCACTGTGGGAGTCGCTCTGGGAAGGTGTGGGGAGGCGGCGACCCAGCTCCCACCGCCACCCCAGCCCCAGCGAGCCGTCCCGTCCCAGCGCCTCGTACAGACGCAGCACCTCGCCCACACTCGGCTCATATCCTGCAAGGGACGAGAGGAGAGAGTGTGGGTTAGTGTGTACATTGCTTGGACATATGAGGTGTTTAGTGTTAGAGGGACGAACAAACCAATTAAGGCAGTGTTCTAATTTTGCGGCATCTGGTGGGTGAATTTTTGCTGCATTGTATGGTGAAGCAAGAAAAGGAGAAAGCAACCTTAGAGAGATTGATTCATAGGCCTAAAGTTGCATAATTTTTCTGTCGAACTCAGCTGGCCCTATATGACAGCTAGGTTTTCATGTAAGAGGAGAGAGTATTTAAGAGTTGTGTTACTTTTTAGGTGATTACAGTATTTGTAGGGGAGGGGGTTAGGTTACTCTTTAAGTGGTTACATGGCGTCCAGAAGGATCTGTGTTTGAGTCCCACCCACCACTGCAAACTGACAGTGTTTAGTCACCGCCAAGTGGCCTAAGATTACCCCTATGCAGTCCTGAAGACCACCCATCAACCTGGACTCTGGGTGAACTCTCTAAAGAGGATTAAGTGGGGTTCCGAGGGCAGCATGAGCCAAGCAGAGTTGCTGCCACCATAAACACTTGCCTGTGCTATAACAGGCTAGGGCCGACCACAAGGCCTATCATGAAAGCATACTAGTACTACAGGCCGGGATGATAAAGAAAATGAGGGGAAGGGAGTTAGGTTACTGTTAGTTGAGGTTACATTATTTCATTGCCTTAGTTTAGCTAGTGACCAAAACAGCAGGACAACATAAAACGATGGTTAATTCCCAGTTGTTAATGAACTTCACTCTGAGTTGCAAGGTCTCGCTGCATGAAGCCGCCATTATGTTGAGTTTTAAAATTAAGCAAATAAGTTAAATTAAAACTAAACTTCTAACAGCGAGGCCCTCAACACCCCCACCTGCTATGGAGGCCTTCAACCACATCTATTAGTGAACAAAAAATATTATTGCAAAAACTAGGAATTTCATAAACAGTACTAAGAAATGGTGAAGAGCACATTAAGGCCCATCAGAAAAAAATTAATTGTTGACCACCGGAGTGAAGTTGATGAAAGACTGGAGTCACACTGAAGCAACAAAGCAAATTCACAAAAAAGTTATAATTAAATTTGTTCCATCAGCGTAACACCCATCCTCACCATAGGCCGTCTTGCTGAACTCTTTCTCCACCTCCTCGTCGCTGCACTCCACCAGGAAGCCGTCTTGCTCCATGGCGCTCAAAAAAGGCCTCTTCTTCTTCTGAACGACAAGAGCACTGAAGAAGAGGGGTATTAAGGGACTGGCTGGCTCAAAGAAGATTCCTGCACACACTTTCTTTTTTCTTTTTTATGTAGTCTCTGAGGTTTTGTATTGCTTCTTCGGTCGCTTCTTCTTCTATAGCCTTCTTCCTCTTCTCCTGAACCCCAAGAGCACTGAAGAAGAGGGGTGTTAATAGCTTCAATCCGCGGCCTTGCTTGTTTTGGGTCGGCTGAACTTGACCTTGATCTTGATGTCACAGGTGGTTTGAAATTTCTCTCAACACGGCGTTTTTATCGGGAAGGTGTTCTACGGTACTCGAGGCAGGATATCATTGCCTACATTTTTCACGCCACATACTCTCGAAGAACTCTTTTACTGCCTCATTCACTCGTCCATTCGTCTCTCCAGCCCCAGCAGCAGCAGCATTCACTCCCTTAATTACAGTCCGCTCAGCAAACACATTCATTTCACGCCCCCTCTCACTCAGAAACACCTTGCATCATTTCCGTTCTCTCTCTCTCTCTCTCTCTCTCTCTCTCTCTCTCTCTCTCTCTCTCTCTCTCTCTCTCTCTGTGCCATACTTCTCGCATTCCAGCAACATGCAACACAGTCTCATCCTGGTACACTTTGCTGCCCTAGCTCGGGAAAAGATCACCTCCCAGGCTTGCCTCATACCATATTCTTCAGTCTTTGGTGCCTTTTCTCCTTATACCAGCCTTGGGTTTCCTTTCTCTCCATCTCATTCTTCCAGAGTTGGTCTTGGACGCCTTTCACAATGGTCTAATTAAGTTCATCTGTAGAAGGCGCGTGATGATTTTGTACATTTATATCTCTCTCAAGTGTTAAGTAAAGTATTAAGTAGTTTTTCATATAGGTCGGTTAGTTTGTTTTATCTGTATTAACTTGACTATTTCTAAAACTATCATTCTCTGGACGGTACGTGAGGTTCGCCCCGTTGCAAAGGCTACAGTACCACTTTTATCCCATCATTATTTTTTATTCTTCAGGTGACGAGTTTAAAGTCATCGTTTTATTATTTCCGTAACAATAAACCATCGATTCATCAGTGTGTTGAGTACGATGGTCTGGTAATGCGGCCCTCACCTCGCCACGCCGCCGCCATCACTGTTTACAATGTCAAGTGGTTAGGTCACTGGTCTTTAAGTACCAACAAAACCGGTAATATCTCCATAACCAAGTGCATTACAGTGGCCGTGAGTGAGGACATGATACATAGACACTACAGGAAGACGATGGCGGTAGAAAGAAGACTCCAATATGCCGGAGTGAGGAGAAAACAGGAGGAAATGAGGCGGCCGGGAGCTAGGTACGGTAAGAGTTGGTTTTCTTGCTAGACTTTTTTATTTCTATACTTAACGAATTACTTTTTTGATGACATCCATTTTAATCAGTCGGTGTGGGGTTAATGTTAGGTTCACCGGGGTTCTGTTAGTTTAGAGAAAATGGTTAAGATTCATTATCCGTGGTGGTGTTTAACGTCTATATATAAGAGCCGGTTTCACAGTCCAGCACAGTGTCTTCGTAACAGCCCGAACCAAACTATAGAATCCCATACAATCCAAAATGGTGAGGTCTTCGATGCCACACTAAATACACAAGACTCTTCCTGTATAGTTTCATCAAATTTGTGAACTTGAAATATAAACACCAGACACTATACAAGGAAATTTCGAAGGCTCTGGTATTGGTTTGGGAGCTTACTAACCCATCATAGGGAACTGTGAAACTGGCCCTATGACTATGAATCCGCGGGCCTGGGTTCGAATCCTGGGCAGTCGGCGTGCATCCCACCTACTGTTCATCCTCCCTTTCGGGCTGGCTGATAAATGGGTACCTGGGGACACCTGGGGAAGGTAAACTGTGGTAACCCGGGTGTCAAACTGGCCCTGTGTCCCGGGGTGATGGGTTCCCTTCCGCCACAGTCTCAAAGGGCCAACGGAACGGAGATGAGCACCGGAGCCACGCGCAACTTTACCTTTTTAAGTTTACTCAGCACACAGCAGAATATCTTGGACACGTTGTATTGAGGTCACCGGAGAGTAAGGTAAATATGTCCAGAATAACGCTCGATAGATTATGGAGATTTATCAGAAATTGGCCTGTCGACGACCTGAGTGAATTTAATGAAACTGCATCAATACCGAGTTTGTGTCATGTGCGCGATGGGTAATGGTGATGAGACAGGATGAGAGGATTCGAACCCCAGTACCGCTGCGTTACGTCAGGGAGGGCATACGATTATAAACCAACGTTGCCAGATTGTCTTACTCAGCCTCTTATATTTACCGACTAACGACCCAAAAACTGTCTCGTGGACCCCAATAAGGAGATTCACTTATAATTATCGTTAAAATAGTTAATTCCTGATGTTTCTTGGCAATAGTTAGGCGTCAGAAACCGGTAAATACTATATGCACGAGTACGACAATCTGGCAACGGTGCTCTAAACCCCGACCCATAACCCTCCATAACAGCGATAACCGAACGGAAATTATTAGAGTTTTCAGGAGAGAGAGGTGAAGAGGCATGAGAAGTGGTTGAACGGGGTGGGAAAGGCCAAGGCGAGGAGGGGTGCGGGATTGGGGAGGGCAGAGAAAGGGTAGGATTCAACACCGACTTGGCTACACTGCTTCTTAATTGTGTGATTGGCTGCTTCAGACGGTCGGTTCTCCACTACGTCTCGAAGCGGGTTTGATGTCTCGAAAAGGTGAATGAGACACGAGATAAAAATGAGTTGTAAATGGAAAGGAGAAGAAAGAAGAGAGAAAAAATGATAAAATGAGAAGAAAAAAGGGAAAAAAAGTGAAGGGAAAGGGGAGACAACGAATAGCAAATGGAAAAGGAGAAGAAAGGGAAAAGAATGATATGAGAGAGAGAGAGAGAGAGAGAGAGAGAGAGAGAGAGAGAGAGAGAGAGAGAGAGAGAGAGAAAATAAAAAAAAGGAAAAAAATGTGAAGGGAAAGGAGAGAAAGAATAGCAAATAGAAAAGGAGAAGAAAGGGAAAAGAATGATATGAGAGAGAGAGAGAGAGAGAGAGAGAGAGAGAGAGAGAGAGAGAGAGAGAGAGAGAAGAAAAGAGGAAAAAAAGTGAAGGGAAAGGAGAGAAAGAATGGCAAATAGAAAAGGAGAAAAAAGGGAAAAGAATATGAGAGAGAGAGAGAGAGAGAGAGAGAGAGAGAGAGAGAGAGAGAGAGAGAGAGAGAGAGAGAGAGATCCACACATAACCAGCATACTCCCAGACTCGATCACCCCCCCCCCCACACACACACACACACACATAAGCTCAGGTGTGTTTTGGTAAATAGGGGGAGAGAGAACCTTCATTTTCGCGCTCTACCTGCATACATTGACCACTAATTAGACGGACCCACCTGCCCACACCTGCCCCCCCCCCCCCCTCCCCTTCCCCGCTCCCCCTCCACCCCTCCATTATGCAATCCCGCCCTCTCGTAAATTGCAATAATACTACGCCACTGTATGATAGCGAAGGGGTAGGGATGGAGGGAAGGTAGGAGGGATAGAGGGAACGGGAGAGGTGAAGGAGAGACATAGGAAGGGAATAAACAGAAAATAAGGAAGGATAATAAAGAGAATGAGGAAAGGAGGGAAGGAGCGAGGGAGAGATGGAGAAAGAGAAACAAAGAAAGGGAGAGACGGAAAGGAGGTAAAGACGAATGGAGAGAAGGAGAAATGGAGAGACACAGAAAGGAAAATAGAAGAAATAAAGAATAAGTAATGAAGGAAGGAAGGAGGGAAGAATGAAGGGAGGGAAAGAAAGAAAATAGACATAGAAAGGAAACAAAGACAAGGAATAAAGAGGAAGGATAAGAAAGGATGAAGAGAGAAAGGAAAGACATACGCTATAGATACGCGTGACCTCAGTGCTCATCTCCGTCGCATTGACCCTTGAGGAAGAAGGAGTGAAGATAGTATGTAAAGGAGAAGGAAAGAGGAAGATAAGGGGATAAAAAGTATTAGTAAGGGGATAGAGGAAAAGGGAAGAATGGAAATTAATGATAAATAAGAAGAGAGAGGAGAGTAAATGAATGTAGAAAGGAGAGAATGCTAATCAGTTGTAAATGAAAAGGGGATGATAATGATGAAGAAAGAGAAGAAGGAATAAGAGAAAAAATGACAAAAAAAGAGAAAAAGAGAGAGGAAAGAATGGCAAATAGGAAAAGGAAGAAAGAATAAAAAAGATAATAAGATAAGAGATAAGAAAAAGAAGCATAAGAAGAAAAGGGAAGGGAAGGAGAAAGTAGCGAAAAGAATGAGAATAAGAGGAAGAGGAGGAGGAGGAGGAGGAGGAGAAAGGAGATCAGGGAGAAAAGGAGGGAAAGGGTGTGTGGGATGGTGACTTGGCAGGCCAGTGTGTGTGTGTGTGTGTGTGTGTGTGTGTGTGTGTGTGTGTGTGTGTGTGTGATTTCTATAGCTATATATATTTTTTTTTTATCCTTTACTGATTGTTGTTCGTGGTTTGAATGTATGAGAGAGAGAGAGAGAGAGAGAGACCATTACCATAGTGCTCAACCCTCTTAATGCCTTCCATTAGACCATTAGAAGGAGGAGGAGGAGGAGGAGGGGAACGGGAAGGAAGAAGAGGAGGAGGAGGAGGAGGAGGAGGAAAAAGAAAAGAAGAAAAGGTGATGAAGTAGAAAAAGATGAAAAGGAGGAGGAGGAGGAGGAGGAGGAGGAAAAGAAGAAAACAGAAAAAAATGATAAAGAAGAAAAGGAGGAGGAGGAAGATGACGTGAAACCATTTTTTAAGGAAGTAGTAAAGGAAGAAAAGAAGACGGGATGACGAAAGAGACAAAGGAGGAGGAGGAAGAGGAGGAGGAGGAGAAGATAATAAAAGGGCGGGGAGCGAGACTTGATTATTCCCCTTTGTCATTTTCTCTTCCCCTTTCTCTTTTCATTGTTTTCTGTTGTTGTTGATGTTGATGTTCTTGATGTTGTTGATGTTGATTTTGTTGATGTTATTGATGTTGTTGATGTTGATTTTGTTGATGTGCATTTTGATGTTGTTGTTTCTTATTTCCATTTTCTTTTATCTCCTTCTGCTTCTTTTTCTTCTTTTTCTTCTTCTCCTTCTTCTTCTTCTTCTTCTTTTTCTTCTACTACTTCTTCTTTTTCTCCATCTTCTTCTTCTACTTCTTCTTTTTACTTCTTCATTTTCTTCTTCTTCTTCTTCTTCTTCTTCTTCTTCTTCTTCTTCTTCTTCTTCTTCTTCTTCTCCTCCTTTTTCTTTTTCTTCTTCTTCTTCTTCTCCTTATTCTAATTCGTCGTCTCCTTCTTCTTCTCCATCTTCCTCTTTTTCATCTTAACCTTTTTTTATTTCACTTTTCTTCTTCTTCTTCTTCTTCTTCTTCTTCTTCTTCTTATTATTATTATTATTATTATTATTATTATTATTATTATTGTTGTTGTTACTGCTGTTGTTATTTGGAGAGAGAGAGAGAGAGAGAGAGAGAGTCCCGCCATTATATTCTAACACAAAAGTCAAATTTCAATCACTTTTTTTCTCTCTTCATTTCCCTTTTTCTTTGTTTTCTCTTTTCTTCTCTATACAAAGACCGATAGAAAGTAGTCCTCCTCCTCCTCTTCCTCCTCCTCCTCCTCCTCTTCCTCCTCCTCCTCTCTCTCTCTCTCTCTCTCTCTCTCTCTCTCTCTCTCTCTCTCTCTCTCTCTCTCTCTCTCTCTCTCTCACATGTATTAGGATAGATAAACAGATAGACAAGTAGATAGATAGATTAGAATATTGCACAGGTGAAGAAAGGAATGTGTGTGTGTGTGTGTGTGTGTGTGTGTGTGTGTGTGTGTGTGTGTGTGTGTGTGTGTGTGTGTTGGCGTTGGTTATGGACTCGTCTGGAATATGTTTCTGGTGATGGACACACACAAAAAAAACACGCCTGAAATTGACCTACCTCAAGATGACCTGCCTTCACCTTTCTCTCTCTCTCTCTCTCTCTCTCTCTCTCTCTCTCTCTCTCATTTTTTCGCATCAAACCAGAATTTTTTTGATTTTATATCCATCTTTTCCTCCTCCTCCTCATCCTCATCCTCTTCATCTTCCTCCTCTCCTCCTCCTCCTCCTCCTCTTCCTCTTTCGGTAGTCTATGATTTGGCACGGCAAGCGGACAGGTTGGATCTAATGTGTGTGTGTGTGTGTGTGTGTGTGTGTGTGTGTGTGTTTTGGGGTAGGTCAGGAAGTTTGTGCACGTGTGACTATGAAACACACACACACACACACACACACACACACACACACACACACATGTAAGAGGTGCGATTTTGTTTGTCTTTTAGGCCTATGTATGAAAAAATATTATATCGAATGTGTGAAAGATAGAAAGATAGACAGACAGACAGACAGACAGAAAACAGACAGACAGACACACACAAAAAAACGAAGTAGAAGACAGACGGACAGACTGGTGAGAAGAAGAAGAAGAAGAAGAAGAAGAAGAAGAAGAAGAAGAAGAAGAAGCAGAAGACGAAAGGTAAAAACAAGAACAAAAAAAATATAAGAAAAGCAAAAAAAAAAAGGTGAATGTTAGTAAAAGAGAGAGAGAGAGAGAGAGAGAGAGAGAGAGAGAGAGATTCTTACCGGCAGAAAGATAGACAGACAGACAGACAGGGCGCGGCGGCATCTCACGTCCCACACACACACACACACACACACACACACACACACACACACACACACACACACACACACAGACGGGAGGAATGTGTCACAATTTCATCGAACAATCTTTTTTTTCTTTTCTTTTTTCTTTTTCATTTTTTTTTTCCTCGTCATCTTGTACTTAATTAACGTAAATATTCCAGACTCTCTCTCTCTCTCTCTCTCTCTCTCTCTCTCTCTCTCTCTCTCTCTCTCTCTCTCTCTCTCTTTTCTTTCCTTAGTATCTTTCTACTTCTTTTTTTTTTATATATATATTATCTATTTTCTATTAGTCCCTATTTTTTTGGTGTGTGTCTCTGTGTGTGTGTGTGTGTGTGTGTGTGTGTGTGTGTGTGTGTGTGTGTGTGTGTGTGTGTGTGTGTCGTACCTGAAACAGTGTCGCTTCTGTCATTGGTTAAAATACTTGGTCTTGGTTATGCCCTTAGGAGCAGGAGGTGGAGGAGGGGGAGGAGGGAGGAGGTGGAGGAGGAGGAGTTGGTGATGATGAAAGATGAGGAGGAGGAGAAACGTGAAAACATGGATAGGCAGGCAACAGGAAGTCTATTGGCTCATTAGGAGGTTGCCCGCTCTGGTGGTCTACTCTACTCGACAGTCACTTGGTGTCTCTAGAGCACTCTAAGGATGGCATTACAAGACACTTATGATCCTCACATCAGCTATTTCTAAAGGTCAAAGAGGGGATCAATCAGGTTTTAATGAGTGTTATTTTAGGCTCACGGTACAGAAGAAGGGTCAAACTACCACCAGGGTCATGAAACTACCCCTGGAAATGCCCACAACTCCTATGAAAGCCTTGTCAAATGTATGTTTCTTTAGGCTCACGGTACAGAAGAAGGGTCAGACTATCACCAGGGTCATAAAACTACTCCTGGAAATGCCCACAACTCCTATGAAAGCCTTGTCAAATGTATGTTTCTTTAGGTTCATGGTACAGAAGAAGGGTCAGACTACCACCAGGGTCATAAAACTACTCCTGGAAATGCCCACAACTCCTATGAAAGCCTTGTCAAATGTATGTTTCTTTAGGTTCATGGTACAGTAGAAGGGTCAAACTACCACCAGGGTCATAAAACTACCCCTGGAAATGCCCACAACTCCTACGAAAGCCTTGTCAAATATGTGTTCTTAGGCGGCGAAATGTCTTTTAATACGGCACTATGTCACCTCAGTTCGTACGTTCAGTCTACTCCTGTTGCAACGAAGTAACGGTCTATGCAATATCTATTTGAGTCGGTGGTTTCCTCTCTTTCTACTTGTACAGGGAAATTGTTCCACCGTCAGATGTTCAGTAACTCCTGCCAATGTCTGTGTTGCGTCGCCTTGCTTGAATATGTAGACCTTTGTTTCTGTTTCATAAGATATTTTGTTGCTCGAAAAACTTGGAGTGGTCGACGTTTCTGAAGTTTAGGTACGGTACTTGAACACCAGTATCATATCTCATACTTGAACACCAGTATCATATCTCCTCGTGCTTGAACACCAGTATCATATCTCATACTTGAACACCAGTATCATATCTCATACTTGAACACCAGTATCATATCTCCTCGTACTTGAACACCAGTATCATATCTCCTCATACTTGAACACCAGTATCATATCTCCTCGTGCTTGAACACCAGTATCATATCTCCTCGTACTTGAACACCAGTATCATATCTCATACTTGAACACCAGTATCATATCTCCTCGTACTTGAACACCAGTATCATATCTCATACTTGAACACCAGTATCATATCTCATACTTGAACACCAGTATCATATCTCCTCGTACTTGAACACCAGTATCATATCTCATACTTGAACACCAGTATCATATCTCATACTTGAACACCAGTATCATATCTCATACTTGAACACCAGTATCATATCTCATACTTGAACACCAGTATCATATCTCCTCGTACTTGAACACCAGTATCATATTTCGTACTTGAACACCAGTATCATATCTCGTACTTGAACACCAGTATCATATCTCCTCGTGCTTGAACACCAGTATCATATCTCCTCGTGCTTGAACACCAGTATCATATCTCGTACTTGAACACCAGTATCATATCTCCTCGTACTTGAACACCAGTATCATATCTCATACTTGAACACCAGTATCATATCTCCTCGTGCTTGAACACCAGTATCATATCTCATACTTGAACACCAGTATCATATATCATACTTGAACACCAGTATCATATATCATACTTGAACACCAGTATCATATCTCATACTTGAACACCAGTATCATATCTCCTCGTACTTGAACACCAGTATCATATCTCATACTTGAACACCAGTATCATATCTCATACTTGAACACCAGTATCATATCTCATCGTACTTGAACACCAGTATCATATCTCATACTTGAACACCAGTATCATATCTCCTCGTGCTTGAACACCAGTATCATATCTCCTCGTGCTTGAACACCAGTATCATATCTCATACTTGAACACCAGTATCATATCTCATACTTGAACACCAGTATCATATCTCATACTTGAACACCAGTATCATATATCATACTTGAACACCAGTATCATATCTCCTCGTGCTTGAACACCAGTATCATATCTCATACTTGAACACCAGTATCATATCTCATACTTGAACACCAGTATCATATCTCCTCGTACTTGAACACCAGTATCATATCTCATACTTGAACACCAGTATCATATCTCCTCGTACTTGAACACCAGTATCATATCTCCTCGTACTTGAACACCAGTATCATATCTCCTCGTACTTGAACACCAGTATCATATCTCATACTTGAACACCAGTATCATATCTCCTCGTACTTGAACACCAGTATCATATCTCATACTTGAACACCAGTATCATATCTCCTCGTGCTTGAACACCAGTATCATATCTCATACTTGAACACCAGTATTATATCTCATACTTGAACACCAGTATCATATCTCATACTTGAGCACCAGTATCATATCTCCTCGTGCTTGAACACCAGTATCATATCTCATACTTGAACACCAGTATCATATCTCATACTTGAACACCAGTATCATATCTCATACTTGAACACCAGTATCATATCTCCTCGTAAGCGTCTCTTTTTCCAGCGTGAATAGATTGACTCGCTTTTTTTATTGGTCATGTTTTTTGTTTTGTTCTCCTACCAGTGTTTTCCCTTCTTCATACGGCAGGGCTTCCCATGTATTGTGTAGGTATGGTTACTATTTCTGGATGATCTGGTCAAGGTCCTCTGGGATGGAGAGAGAGAGAGAGAGAGAGAGAGAGAGAGAGAGAGAGAGAGAGAGAGAGAGAGAGAGAGAGAGAGAGAGAGAGAGAGAGAGAGAGAGAGAGAGAGAGAGAGAGAGAGAGAGAGAGAGAGAACATAAGACAGACAGACAGACAAACAGACAGACGAGGAGACAAAACAAAGCAAAAAAGAATAGAGAGAGAGAGAGAGAGAGAGAGAGAGAGAGAGAGAGAGAGAGAGAGAGAGAGAGAGAGAGAGAGAGAGAGAGATGTATGTAATATTTTGAACGCACCTTTTGGAATGTGTTTGGTTACCTCCGCAGAGTGTGTGTGTGTGTGTGTGTGTGTGTGTGTGTGTGTGTGTGTGTGTTTCAGTTTGTCTCTTTTCGTCTTGTTTTTATTTTCATTTTACATACTTTGTTCTTGTAAGTTCTCTCTCTCTCTCTCTCTCTCTCTCTCTCTCTCTCTCTCTCTCTCTCTCTCTCTCTCTCTCTCTCTCGTTTTTGTTTGTTTTCATTATTTCTCATTGATTTATTGTTGTCCCTCCTCCTCCTCCTCCTCCTCCTCCTCCTCCTCCTCCTCCTCCTCCTCCTTTGTGTTCCATAATTTCATGTATTTGTGACGGAGGGGGTTAAAAAAGAGGAGGAGGAGGAAGAGAGAGAGAGAGAGAGAGAGAGAGAGAGAGAGAGAGAGAGAGAGAGAAGGGACAAGAAGAAATATATAGGTACAAAGAAATTTAGAGGTAATACACACACACACACACACACACACACACACACACACACACACACACACACACACACACAGAGACACACACATACAGAGATGGGAAAGGGTAGTGGGAGGGAGGGAGGTAGGGGAACAACAACAACAACAACAACAACAACAATAACAACAGCAAACAACATAACAGGCTCAGGAGAAATAGCCAAATGCCTCCTCCTCCTCCTCCTCCTCTTCCTCTTCCTCTTCCATCATGACGTCGAGAAAAGTGTCCCTCAAGTGCAGTTTTTGTTACCGAGTTTAATTGTCTAAGTGTACCCAGGTAGGATTTATAGGCATCCCTTCCCCCCCCCTCTCCCCCCCTCTCTCCCCCTCCCCCCCTCTCCCCCCCTTCCCTCATCTCATATCTCTGTGTTTTTCTCTGTTTGTCTGTGTCTGTCTGTTCATCTGTCTATCTATTTGTCTATCTATATCTATCTATTTTTTTTATTGGTCATTTTTTTTCTTCCATTGTTTTCTTTCCCCTTTTCTTTTCTTTTCTGAGGCTGTCTTGTTTACTCTTTTCTTTCTTTTTTTTCTCTTTTATCCTTCCCTCTTCTCCTCTCCTCTCTTCTTCTTCTCTTCTGTTTCCTATACATATACAGCTTATTATTTTTTTTCTTCTCTTCTTCTTTTTCTATTTTTTTCTCCTATTTTTTTATCTCCTTTCTCTTGTTATCTTGTTCCTCCTTTTCTGTTCTCTCTCTCTCTCTCTCTCTCTCTCTCTCTCTCTCTCTCTCTCTGTCTCTCTCTCTCTCTCTCTCTCTCTCTCTCTCTCTCTCTCTCTCTCTCTCTCTCTCTCTCTCTCTCTCTCTCTCTCTCTCTCTCTCTCTCTCTCTCTCTCTCTCTCTCTCTCTCTCTCTCTCTCTCTCTCTCTCTCTTATCATCATCATCATCATCATTATTATTATTATTATTATTATTATTATTATTATTATTATTATTATTATTATTTTCACCTGGTAAGGAAGGGGAAAGAGGATAGAGAAGGAAGGAAGGAATTGAAATGGAAGGAGAGAAGATAGAAAGACAGGAAGGAAGGAAGGTAGAAAGAAAGAAAGGAAGGAAGGAAGGAAGGAGAGAAAGAATGAGAGAGGGACAACTTGTGATATGGGCTGCAGTTCTTCCTCCTCCTCCTCCTCCTCTTCCTCCTCCTCCTATCTTCTATCTTTATCATCCATTTCTCTCATTCACTTCCCTTCTTTTCATTTTCCACAAGAACTTACTGTATAATACCCCCTTAGAGAGAGAGAGAGGGGGGGGAGGGGGGTGTCGATCAAGAAAGGGTGGTTCGGCCGAGAAGGTTGGTGGGGGGGGGAGGGGAGAGGAGAAAGGGGGAGGGGGGGGGGGTCCATCTTCTCAAGCGCCAGCAGACCCGCTCACGACCTTCCTGCAAATGACGGCGGTGAACGGACATTGTCGCCGATAAATCTGGGAAGCGTGGGATTAGGGTGTGTGTGTGTGTGTGTGTGTGTGTGTGTGTGTGGTGGCGAGAAGGAAAGGGAACAGAAGCAGGAGGAGGAGAAAGAGGAGGAGAAACAAGAGAAAACAGAAGAAAGTACAGAAGAGAAAAACGAGAACGAGGATGAGGAGGAGGAGGAGAAACAACAGAAAACAAAAGAAAGTATTGAAGAGAAAAAGGAGAACGAGGAGGAGGAGAAACATCAGAAAACAGAAGAAAGACTGAAAGAGAAAAACGAGAACGAGGAAGAGAAGGAGAAGGAAGAAGAAGAAAAGAAAAAAAAGTACACAAAAGGAAGAGAAAGGAACCAAAGTGGACAGAAAAAAAAGTGAAAGGAAAAGGAAAATGAGATAAAAGAAGTAAAAGAAGAAAAAGAAAAAGAAGAAGAATGTATATCAAGTGAGTTTAAGAGAAGAGAAGCAGGACGAAAAGGAGGAGGAGGAGGAGGAGGAGGAGGATTGATTGAAGAGAGGTGGAGAAACACGAGGAGGAGGAGGAGAAGAGGAAGACAAGGAGGAGAAAGAGAAGCAGGAGGATTGAATGAAGAGGAGGAGGAGGAGGAGAACTACAACATATCTATAATCTTCACTCCTCCTTTTTCTTCTCTCTCCTTCTTTATTTCTTCCTTTATTTCTTATTGTTTTCCCTCCTTAAATAATTTCCTTCTTTTCTCTTTTTTTTCATATTATTTCCTCTCCTTTACTCTTTCTTTTTTCATTTAATTTTTTAATTCTTTTTATCTTTTCCTTATTATCACGATTCTCTCTCTCTCTCTCTCTCTCTCTCTCTCTCTCTCTCTCTCTCTCTCTCTCTCTCTCTCTCTCTCTCTCTCTCTCTCTCTCTCTCTCTCTCTCTCTCAGAGAGCCTCCTCTTTTCCTCTTAGAGAGAATTTAAGAGATAGAGAGTCTTCCTCCATCTTGTCACAATAGTTCAGAATTCTTGTCTGGAGAGAGAGAACGTTCCATCCTCCTCTTCCTCCTCCTCCTCCTCCTCTTCCTCCTCCTCTTTCAGCCATCACGTGGGGAGGAATGAAGGAGAGAGAGAGAGAGAGAGAGAGAGAGAGAGAGGAAGACTAATCAGTAGACAGCCAGGAGGAGGAGGGGG
>NC_066568.1:7802468-7824968 GCF_024679095.1 Eriocheir sinensis
TTTCCTCTTCCTTTTTTTCTTTCTTTCTTTCTTCTAACGAACTTCTTGCTAACTACCCAATTCCTCTTTTTTTCTTCTTCCTTTTCTTCAGTTATTTTTTGCATCTAACTAACTTTTTTCTTTACCTACTCAATTCATCTTTTTCTTCTTCCTTTTTTATTTTCGTTTTTTATCTTCGTGTTAATTTTCTTTTTAGTCTTATTATTATCACTCATTTTCTTGTTCTTGTTTTTTGTCTTCTTTTTCTTCTTCCTACTTTTATTTTCTCCTTTGCTTCATTCTTCTTATTCTTTTTCTCGCTCTTGTTCTTTTTCTTCTTGTTTTCTTCTTGGGTCGAAGTTTTTTTTATTTCATTTTCTCGTATTATTTTCTATGTTTTTTGTAGCTTTATTTTTTCTCTCTCTCTCTCTCTCTCTCTCTCTCTCTCTCTCTCTCTCTCTCTCTCTTAATATTTCGACCATTTACCTGACTTTCCTTTCATGTATTTAACTTTTTAAGCCCACTTCGACCATTCGACCAAATACTGAACCATAAAGTCGACCTAGTTATTCTACCACTTACTCTACCATTTATTTCAACCTTTCAAACTTTCATTCAACCATATTGTCAACCGTTCAAGCAAAAAAATAGACCAAAAATCAACCATTTGTTTCAACCTTTCTACCTTTCATTCGACCATATTTTCAACCGTTCAACCAAAACTAGAAAATCGACCAAAATTTAACCATTCAAACATATTTTCAACCATTCAACCACAACTTCGACCATCTAACCAACCATTTCTTCCACCATCCAATCATTCTCTTAGCTCATTCGACCATTTACATAACCACAAAGTCGACCATTCACCCAAACATTTGGTTAACCCTTCTACCATTCTTTCGACCATACATTCAACCGTTCTACCATCTATTCTACCAGTGAATCAACCAAATAGCTTTCTAATCAACCGTAGTAGTAGTAGTAGTTGTAGTAGTAGTAGTAGTAGTGGTGAGAAGAGGAGGAGGAGGAAGAGGAGGAGGAGGAGGAGGTAACGGTGGTGATGAAGAGGGAGAAGAGGAAAAAAGAAAAGAGAAAATATGTTGCAAGAAAAATGAAATAGGAAGAGAAAACTTGGAGAGAGAGAGAGAGAGAGAGAGAGAGAGAGAGACTAAAACCTCCCTCCGTTCTCTAGATAGCACACAAATAGTAGAAAACATAAATTACTTATAATATACAACTACAGGATCCTCCCTCCCTCCCTCCCTCTCTCTCTCTCTCTCTCTCTATCTCTCTCTATCTCTCTATATCTATCTCTCTCTCTCTCTCTCTATCTCTCTCTCTCTCTCTCTCTCTCTCTCTCTCTCTCTCTCTCTCTCTCTCTCTCTCTCTCTCTCTCTCTCCCTGAACTTTCCTTGTCTATCATTCTCTCCCTTCTTCATACCCTCCCTCCTAACCCTCCTTTCTCCCCCCCCCCCCCCCCTTGAAACCCCTGCCCCCTCCCTTCCCCCTCCTCCCACATACACCCACAAAAACTTTCCTTGAGAGAACGCAGGAACAGGTTCGGGTGAATGTATATATACAATACGCTTAATAGCTATGATCCGTCAGCGGCCACCCCACCATCACGCTCTGATCAATTTTTCTCAACACCACTTCACTCTTTGCCAGTCCTAACCCGCTAGCTGCTCCTCCTCGCCTCCTCCTGTCTGTCTGTCTAGCCTGCCTGTCTCTCTTCTCTACCTACCTACGTATATACCTGGCTGTCAGTCCTGGAGCTCACCTTTCTTGTCTCTCTCTCTCTCTCACTTCTTCTGTCTTTCTGATCTCTTTGTGTGTGTGTGTGTGTGTGTGTGTGTGTGTGTGTGTGTGTGTGTGTGTTTTGGGTTATCTGTCCGTCTGTCTGTCTGAGTTCACCTTCGCACCTGTCTATCTTCACCTGTCTCCTTTTCTGCCTGTCTTTTTTTCTTGTTTTTTTTCTGTCTGATTTAAGTTATATCTTCTGTCTGTCTGTCTATCTTGCCTCGCTACCTATCAGTTTTTACCTGTTTGAACTTACCTTCTCTCCCGTCTATCTTCACCTGTCTCTTTTTTCTTGTTTTTTTTTGTTTAGTTTGTATTTTCTGTGATTCTCTCTGTCTGTCTGTGTACCTGTCTGTTTTTACCTGTCTGAGTTCATCTTCCTGCTATCTCACTTGTCTGTCTATCATTTTTTGTTCTTTGTGTGGTTTTGCTTACATGCTTGCCTCTGTCTGTCTGTCTGTCTTTCTCTCATCTGTCTGTTTGTTTTATCCTTATCTCTGTTCTTTGTGTTTCTGTATGATTCTTTTCTGTCTGTCTGTTTGTGGTTATCTGTCTGCCTGTCTTTGTCTGTCTGTCTGTCTCTGTTTATGTAGATATGCTGTTGTTTGTTTTGTTTACATGTTATCTTGTTTTGTTTGCCTGTCTTTTGAGCGTTCATCTGTCCTGTCTGTCTTTCTCACCTGTCTGTCTGTCTGTCTGTTTGTCTGTTAGTATGTTTTGCTTATATTCGTTTGTATTGTTTGCTCTCTCTCTCTCTCTCTCTCTCTCTCTCTCTCTCTCTCTCTCTCTCTCTCTCTATCTATATATCTATCTATCACTATCTATCTATCTATCTGTGTTTGCTTGCCGTCTGTCTGTCTGTCTGTCTGTCTGTCTGTCTGTTACTTTCCTGCCTCTTAGATTTTGCTACCTGGTTAATTCTCTCTCTCTCTCTCTCTCTCTCTCTCTCTCTCTCTCTCTCTCTCTCTCTCTCTCTCTCTCTCTCTCTCTCTCTCTTTATCTATCTGTCTATCTATATCTATATCTATCTATCTATCTATCTATCTATCTATTTATCTATCTATCTGTCTATCTGTGTTTGCTTGCCGTCTGTCTGTCTGTCTGTCTGTCCGTTACTTTCCTGCCTCTCAGATTTTGCTACCTGGTCAATTTCTCTCTCTCTCTCTCTCTCTCTCTCTCTCTCTCTCTCTCTCTCTCTCTCTCTCTCTCCTTTTTTCCTTTTTGTTTCTGTCTTCTTCAAATTTTCCTCATTCCTGCTACTACTACTACTACTACTACTACTACTACTACTACTACTACTACTACTACTACTACTACTACTTCCTTCTCTCCGTTTCCTTCCTCCCCCTACCTCTGATGTTCCCTCCCTCCCTTTCCTTTCCTTTCCTCCCTTTTTTTTTTTACCCTACCTTACCTTACCTTACCTTATCTTACCTAACCTATCGTACTCTTTCCTTCATCTCCCTTCCTTCCCTCCTTCCTTCTTTCCCTCTCCTCTCCTTTCTCGACCAGCTATTCTATCCCTTATTCCACCATTTACTTCGACCATTTTACTTATTCGACCATATTTTCAACCAACCAACTAAAGGTTATAAAAAAATTACCAAAAATTCAACTATTCTAAAACTTATTCAACCATTTGTTTCAACCTTTCTGCTTATCATTCGACCATATATTCAACCATCCAACAAAAAAAAAATCGACCAAAATTCAACTATTCTAAAACTTATTCAATCATTTCTTTCAACCTTTCTACTTATCATTCGACCATATATTCAACCGTTCAACCAAAACTTCAAAAAATCGACCAAAATTCAACCATTTGACGATATTTTCAACCATTCAACCAGAACTTCTACCACATTTATCCAACCATTCCTTCTACCATCCACTCCTTTTCTTATCTTATTCGACCATCTTCTACCTTACCTCCTCTTCCCTTCTTTCATTGCCCTCCTTCCTCTCTTCTTCTTCTTCGTCTTCTTCTTCCTCTTCTTTATCGTTATTTTTTTTATCCTTATTTTTTATTGTTAGTTTTGGTCCTGTTCTTCTTCTGGTTCTTGTTCTTCCCGTTCTTTATGCGGGTGTTGCTGTTGTTATTGTTGTTGTTGTTGCTGATGTTCTTTTTTTTCCTTCTTCTTCTTCTTCTTCTTCTTCCTCCGTCATCCTCTGCCCTGCCACCACCACCACCACCTGCTATTTCCTCTATCCCTGCCTGCTTAACCTCCCCCTTCCCCCCCTTCTTCCCCCTCCCCTTCCCTCTCCTCCCCTCCCCTCCTCTCAGATGACTGTATTTCAGAAGTTATTCGTTTAATCGCTGATGAGGGGGGAAAGGGGAAGGAAGGGAGAGGGGGAGGGAAGGAGGAAAGAAGAGGAGGAGGAGGAGAAGGAGAAGGAGAACGGGAAGAAGGAAAAGAAAATAAGGTAAACAAGAGGATAAAGAATAGTGGAGAATAAAGAAGAGGAGGAAGGAAAGAGAAAGAAGGAGAGTGAATAGAGAGAGAGAGAGAGAGAGAGAGAGAGAGAGAGAGAGAGAGAGAGAGAGAGAGAGAGAGAGAGAGAGAGAGAGAGAGAGAGAGAGAGAGAGAGAGAGAGAGAGAGAGAGAGAAGTAGAGGGGAAGATGATAAAGGAAAGTGAGAAGGAGGAGGAAAAGGAGAATATGAAGTAAAGTGAGAGGGAAGAAGAGGGAGAGAAAAGGGTTTTGTAAGTAAAGAGGTTAAGTAAGAGGAGAGAAAAAGGAGAAGAGAACGAAAGGGGAAGAGGCAAGAGAAAATATAGTAAAATGGAGAGGAATAGGAAATAGAGAAAATAGAAGAGGGAAAATTAAAGAAGAGGAAGAGGATAAAGAGGTGAATTAAGAGGAGAGAAAGAGGAGAAGAGAACGAAAAGGGAAGAGGCAAGAGAAAATATAGTAAAATGGAGAGGAATAGGAAATAGAGAAAATAGAAGAGGGAAAATTTAAGAAGAGGAAGAGGACAAAGAGGTGAATTAAGAGGAGAGAAAGAGGAGAAGAGAACGAAAAGGGGAGAGTCAAGGGAAAAATTAATGTAGTCAAATTTAGAGGAACAGGAAATAGAGAAAATAGAAGAGGGAAAGAAGGAAGAGGAAGAGGATAATAGGATACAACTCGATGCTTGAAGAGGAAGAGGAAGAGGAAGAGGAATATACAGCAAACAGACCAACCATTATTACGTCAATATTAAGTTTCTTTCTCTTATATTTTTTTTTCTTTCTTTCCTCCATTTCTTTCCATTTCTGTCTTTTTTTCCTTTCTTTTTCCATCATCTAATTCTCTCTCTCCCTTCTTTTTCTCATTTTTTTTGTTCAGTTAATTTCCTTCCCTTCCTCTTTTTGCTTTTCTTTTCCAATCTTTATTTTCTCTTTTGTTTCTTTTTTTAATCCACTTCTTTATCCGTCCATCTCCTTCCTTTTCATTTATCATACTATTTAACTTTTATTTCGTTCGCTTTGATTTTCTGAGAAGACTCGTGAATGGGGAAAGAGCAGGAGGAGGAGGAGGAGGAGGAGGAGGAGGAGGGGCGTATAGTTTTGGGAATATAATTGAAAGAAAGGAAAAAAGATGAAAGTATAGTAAATGGTAACTTCTACTTTTCCTTCCTTCCTTTCTTTTCTTTCTGTTCTTCTTTTTTGGTTATGTTGTTGTTGTTGTTTGTGGTGGTGGTGATGTTGGTGCTCTTCCTCTTTTTCCATTTCTTTTTTCTTTTTCTTTTTTTTCTTCTTCTTCTTCTTCTTCTTCTTCTTTATCTTCTTCCTCCTCTTCTTCTTCCTCTTCATCTTTTTCCTCTTCTTCATCTTCTTCATCTTCTTCTTTCTCCTTTCGCGAGTCTTCTCAGAAAATTAATGTGAACGAAATAAAAGAAAAAATATATAATAAATGAGAAAAAAAAAGAGAAACTATAAAGAGTGGAAAAGAAAGAAAGAAGGAAAATAAAACAAACACGGAAGAGAAGAGGAAGGGAAAGAGAATTAAATGCCGGAAAAAAGAAAAAAAGAAAAAGAAAAATATACGAAGAAAATGGGAAAGAAGGAGAATTAAACAGAGGAAAAAAGAAAGAAAAGAGGAAATCAAAACAAAATATTATAGAAAGAAGTTTAATATAGACGTAATAAAGGGTCAAAATCAATAAGGTCTTTGTATTTAATGAAAGGTTTTGGAGAGGAAAGTAAAGGTAGGAGCAGAAACACACACACACACACACACACACACACACACACACACACACACACACACGTTACATTCTATCAATCATTTTTCTTCCCCCAGTGCTTCTCTCTCTCTCTCTCTCTCTCTCTCTCTCCTGACCCCGCCCCTTCCTTACCCTCCATCTCTTTTACATTCCACAGTTTCTCTCCCCCTCCATCGCCCCTCCCATCTCCCCCTCCATTTCCTCCTCCACTAGGGGGGGTAGGGGTGTTTGGGGGGTCTGGGGGGGAGGTTAAGGGCCCCATTGACTTGCTGGGGTGAGGTATACTGTGGAGGAGGAGAAACTGGAGGAGAAAAAGGAGAGGAAATGGAGGTGGTGGAGAAGAATGATATCTAGCTGGTGGAGACATCTGGTGGTGGGGTGGATGCTGTCTCTCTCTCTCTCTCTCTCTCTCTCTCTCGCTCTCTCTCCCTCCTCCTCCTCCTCCTCCTCCTCCTTTTCTTCTTCTTCTTCTTCGTCTTCTTCCTCTTTTGTAGGTGTTAATGGGGGAAACAGAAGAGGTTTTTTGGTGGTTTTGTTGGTGGTGGTAGTGTTGGTGGTGATGATAGTGGTGGTGGTGGTGGTGGTGGTGGTGATGGTGGTGGTGGTGGTGGTGGTGCTCCTCGCTGTGCTCGTAAGATGGTGGCTCTTCCTCCTCCTCCTCCTCCTCCTCCTCCTCCTTCTATTCCTCCTCTGGTTTTTCTTCCTCATCTTCTTCATTTCTTCGTTTGCCTTTTTAATGTATGTATATTTTTTCTTCATTTTCATTTGTTGTTGTTGTTGTTGTTGTTGTCGTTGTTGCTGTTGTTGTTGTTGTTGTTGTTCTTCTTCTTCTTCTTCTTCCTTCCATTGATAGTATTTTTTTTAATGCGCGAAATTTGATCAATATTATCCATAGCAAATAATTATATGGAAAGAAAATCATTATTATTATTATTATTATTATTATTATTATTATTATTATTATTATTATTATTATTATTATTATTATTATTATTATTATGGGAGCTTGTTATGGTGGGTTGGGTGTGAAGGGGAGAAGGGGGAAGAGAGGAGGGGAGAGGGGGTGTTTTGAATGAAAAGGAAAGGGGAGGAAAGAATGGGAAGAGGAAAAGTGCATAGGAGTTATGAAAGGGAGAGAAAGGGAAATTGGGGAGACAGTGTGGTTGGTGAGGGAAGGTAAGGGGAGGGGAGGGGAAGAAAGTATGGGTGGGGGAATGGGGGAGGAAGATGAGGAAGAGGGGAATAGGAAGGGGAGGAAAGGGGAGAGTGAATTTAGGTTTTAGAAGGGGTGGAGGAGGAAATTGTGTGTGTGTTTGTGTATGGGGAGAGGGGAATAGGAAGGGGAGGAAAGGGGAGAGTGAATTTAGGTTTTAGAAGGGGTGGAGGAGGAAATTGTGTGTGTGTTTGTGTATGGGGAGAGGGGAATAGGAAGGGGAGGAAAGGGGAGAGTGAATTTAGGTTTTAGAAGGAGGAGGAGGAAGAAAGTATGGGTGTGTGTGGGGAAGAGGAGGAGGGATGTAGATAGGTGTTTGGGGAGGGGAGGAGAAGGAAGAGGATTTAGTTGGGGAGTTGAGAGAAAAGAAGTGAAGAGAAAAGGGAGGGAAGAAGAAGAGGAAGAATAGGAGGGATGTAAATATGGGAAAATAGGGGAACGGGGAAGAAAGGGGAGATGATGTTTTGGTTGGGGAAGGAAGGGGAAGGGAGGGAGGGAAATGGGGAACGGCGAAGAGAGGGGAAATGGTGAATTGATTGGGGAAGGAAGGGGACGGGAAGAGGAAGGGAGGGAGTGAGGGAAGTGGGGAAGGAATGGGAAAGAGAGAGAAGATAATGTATTGATTGGGGAAGGAAGAGGAGGGGAAGAGGAAGGAAGAGAGGGATATGGGGAAGGAATGGGAAGAGAGGGGAGATAGTGTATTGATTGGGGAAGGAAGGGGAGGGGAAGAGGAAGGAAGAGAGGGATATGGGGAAGGAATGGGAAGAGAGGGAAGATGGTGTATTGATTGGGGAAGGAAGGGGAAGGAAGAGAGGGAGAGAAATGGGGAAGGAATGGTGTATTGATTGGGGAAGGAAGGGGAGGGGAAGAGGAAGGAAGAGAGGGATATGGGGAAGGAATGGGAAGAGATGGTGTATTGATTGGGGAAGGAAGGGGAGGAGAAGAGGAAGGAAGGAAGAGAGAGGAATGGGAAGAGAGAGATGATGGTGTACTGATTGGGGAAGGAAGGGGAGGGGAAGGGGAAGGAAGGGAGGGAAATGGGGAAGGAATGGGAAGAGAGCTAGAGATGGTGTATGGACTGGGGAAGGAAAGGGAGGGGAAGGGGAGGGAAGAGAGGGCTTGGAAGGGTAGGGAGAGGAAAATGGGGAAGAAAGAGAAAATTGTGGAGAAGGATAGGGAGGGGAAGGGGAGGGAAGAGATTGCTTGGAAGGGTAGGGAGAGGAAAATGGGTAAGGAATGGAGAAGAGAGAGAAGATATTGGAGAAGGATAGGGAGGGGAAGGGGAGGGAAGAGAAACTTTGGAAGGGAGAAAGGGAAATGGGAAGAGGGGGAGAGGAAAGGGGAACGTCTGGAATGGGGAAAAGGCGATGGGGGAGGAGGGGGGGAAGTGTAAGGAGATAAACAGTAATAACAGAAAGATTAGAAGAAAGAAAGGAAGGAAGGAAAATATAATCGGTTTAAGAAGTAACATACGAAGAAGACAAGAAGAAAAAGAGAGGAGGAAGAAGACGAAAAAGAAGAAGAAAGGAATAGAAGAAAATAATGAATAGTTACAAAAGGAACCAGAAAAAGTAATAAAAAAAAAACATAATTAAACCAGAAGATAATGATACCAAAAACCTTCTTCGTGTGTTGCCGGAAATGTGTTGCCAGAAAAGTGTTGCGTTGTGTTGTGATGAAGGAGCTGAGTTGCGTTAGTTAGGAAGGATTTCGGGGTTGTAGTGTTGCTAAAATCCTCTCTCTCCTAGTGTTGCCAAAGTGAAAAGAGTGTTACAGGATGATAAAAAAATTGTGTTGTAATGAAGGATTGAGTTGCGTTTATTAGGAAGGATTTTGATGTAGTGTTGCCAAAATTATCTTTCTCCTAGTGTTGCCAAAGTGAAGAGTGTTACAGGATGATAAAAAAATTGTGTTGTAGTGAAGGATTTGAGTTGTATTTATTAGGAAGGGTTCTGTTGTAGTGTTGCTAAAATTCTCTTCCTGTGTTGCCAAAGTGAAGAGTGTTACAGGATAATAAAAAAATTGTGTTGTAGTGAAGGATTTGAGTTGTATTTATTAGGAAGGGTTTTGACGTAGTGTTGCTAAAATTCTCTCGAGTGTTGCCAAAGTGAGAAGTGTGTTACAGGAGAAAAAATTGTGTTGTAGATGAGTTGTTATAAATAATATGAGTTGGGAAAGAATTTGTGTTGTGTTGTGTTAAGAAAGACTTTGATGTTGCAGCCAGTGTTACCAATGTTAAAATTAGATTATCTTCCTGTGTCACCAGAAAGGTATACCATAGAAAAAAAAATTGTATTGCTAAAGAGTTCTGTTATAAAAGTCTTCAGTTGGCAAAGATTTTATGTTGTGTTACGAAAAGTTTTGATATCGTAGTGTTGCCAAAACCTCATTTCTTGTGTTGCCAGAAAAAAAATATAAAAAAAACAATTTGAAAAAGATTAAAAAAAGGAAAATGAAGAAACGAAGGAATAGGAGGAATAAATCAGAAGGAAGGGAAGAAATAGCAATAATAATAATGATAATAATAATAATAATAATAATAATAATAATAATAATAATAATAATAATAATAATGATGATGAAATGAAAATATATCTGAAGAATGAGAGAGAGAGAGAGAGAGAGAGAGAGAGAGAGAGAGAGAGAGAGAGAGAGAGAGAGAGAGAGAGAGAGAGAGAGAGAGAGAGAGAGAGAGAGAGAGAGAAACGACACGTCGTTGATAATATGACAAAGAAGGAAAAATCTCTTCCACCTCCTCCTCCACCTCCTCCACCTCCACCTCCTCCTCCACCTCCTCCTCCTCCACCTCCTCCTCCTCCTCCTCCTTCCTTCAATTTATTACTTTTCTGTTTCCTTTTGTAACTTTATTTTTTCTTCTATTCCTTTCTTCTTCTTCTTCTTCTTCCTCCCTTTTTCTTCTTGTCTTCTTCGTATGTTTCATCTTCTTGAGCTTCCATTTTCTTCTTCATTTTCTTCGCCCAATTCATTCCTCCTCCTCCTCCTCCTCCTCCTCCTCCTTCCAAACCAGCACAGCTTACCTAACCCAACATTGAGAGAGAGAGAGAGAGAGAGAGAGAGAGAGAGAGAGAGAGAGAGAGAGAGAGAGAGAGAGAGAGAGAGAGAGAGAGAGAGAGAGAGAGAGAGAGAGAGAGAGAGGTGAACGCACAGCACCATGACAAGGAGACGAGAGAGAGAGAGAGAGAGAGAGAGAGAGAGAGAGAGAGAGAGAGAGAGAGAGAGAGAGAAGAGAAGAGAAGAGAAGAGAAGAGCAAGAACACGAACCAGAGGAGGAGGACTTGGAAATGGGAAAGAAAACAAAAAAAAAGAAAAAAAAGAAAGGAGAGGAAGAAGCAGGACAATACAAAAAAAAGATGGAGGAGGAGGAAGAAAAAGAAAGAAGAAAGAAAACAGGAAAAAAAACAAGAAGAAGAAGAACGAGACGGAAAACAAACAAATAAAAAAAAAATATAGAAATCGAAAAAAAAAAGAAAAAGACAAGGAAAATAAACGAGAAAAATCAAAATCCAAGAAAATGAAGAAAGGAAGAAGAAAAGGAAACTGGAAGCCCAAGAAGGTGAAATATACGAAGAAGACAAGAAGACAAAGGGAGGAGGAGGAAGAAGACGAAAAATAAGAAAAAAGAAATAGAAGAAAATATGGAATAGTTAATAATGATGATGATGATGAAGATGATGAGGATGAGGATGATGAAGATGATGAGGATGAGGATGATGAAGATGATGAAGATGATGATGATGATGATGATGATGATGATGATGATGATGAGGAGGAGGAGGAGGAGGAGGAGGAGGAGGAGGAGGAGGATGACGACGACGAACGAACTAACACACAGACAAACAGACAGACAGGCAGACAGACAGACAGACAGACAGACAGACACACGGCGATGACTGAGGGACGAACACTTCGGCCCAGAATCTCTTCAAGACAGTAATTAAAGACGATACGATCTTTTATAACGAAGGCGAGCTGATGATGGCCCGACCGGTGTTGCCAAGACCCGCGGGAGTGTTGCCAGAAAGTGTTGCCAGCGGAAAATTGTGTTGCGAGAGTTGGAAGAAGAAGAAAGAAGAAGAAAAAGAAGGAAGGAAGACTGAAACTAACAAGATTATAAGTGTTGCCAGCGGAAAATTGTGTTGCGAGAGTTGGGATAAGAAGAAAGAAAAAGAAGAAGAAGAAGAAGGAAGGAAGGAAGACTGAAGCTAACAAGACTATAAGTGTTGCCAGCGGAAAATTGTGTTGCGAGAGTTGGGATAAGAAGAAAGAAAAAGAAGAAGGAGAAGAAGGAAGACTCAAGCTAACAAGACTTTAATGTTGCCAAGACCCGCCTAAGTGTTGCCAGCTGAAAATTGTGTTGGGAGAGTTGGGATTAGAAGAAGAAAGAAGAAAAAGAAGAAAAAGAAGAAGAAGAAGAAGAAGAAGAAAGAAAAAGAAGAAGAAGAAGAAGGAAGATTCAAGCTAACGAGACTTTAATGTTGCCAAGACCCGCCTAAGTGTTGCCAGCTGAAAATTGTGTTGGGAGAGTTGGGATTAGAAGAAGAAAGAAGAAGAAGAAGAAGAAGAAGAAGAAGGAACATTCAAGCTAACAAGGGTATTAAATGTTGTCAAGACCGGTGTGAGTGTTGCCAGCTGAAAAGTGTGTTGCGAGAGTTGGGATAAGAAGAAGAAAGAAGAAAAAGAAGAAGAAGAAGAAGAAGAAGAAGGAAGACTCCAGCTAACTAGACTTTAAGTGTTGCCAAGACCCGCCTGAGTGTTGCCAGCTGAAAATTGTGTTGGGAGAGTTGGGATAAGAAGAAGAAAAAGAAGAAGAAGAATAAAAAGAAAGAGAAGGAAGACTCCAGCTAACTAGACTTTAAGTGTTGCCAAGACCCGCCTGAGTGTTGCCAGAAAGTGTTGCCAACTGAAAATTGCGAGAGTTGGGATAAGAAGAAGGAGGAAGAATATAAGTGTTGCCAAGACCCGCGCGAGTGTTGCCAGCGGAGAATTGTGTTGCGAAGAACTTAATATGCGAGAAAGTTTCAATAAGAAGGAAAAAAAAACATATGAATAAGAAAGAGGAAAGAAACCCAGGATATTAGTGTTACCAAAATTCTCTTCGTGTATTGCCAGAAAGTGTTGCCAGGGAAAAGTTGTGTTGTGAGAGAGTTGGAAGAAGAAAGAAGAAGAAACAATAAGATGATAAATGATAAGAAAAGAGAAATAGTAAAGCTACCAAGAATACAAATACCAGTGTTGCCATTTTCCTCTTTTTGTGTTGCCAGAAAAGTGTTGCCAGCTGAAAATTGTGCTGCGAGAGCGATGGAAGAAGAGGAAAATGAAGAAAGAAAAAAGATGATAAATAATATGAAAAAAAGAAATACTGGAGCTACCAATATCCTCTTCTAGTGTTGCCAGAAAAGTGTTGCCAGATGAAAATTTGTGTTGCGAGAGAGCTGGAAGAGGAAAGAATACGAATAATTATAAGAAGAAGAGGAAAAAAATTAAGAAGAATGACTTTAGCTATCAGGAATATTGAAGTGTTACCAAAACCTCTTCCTTGTGTTGCCAGATGAAGATTTGTGTTGCGAGAGAGCTGGAAGAGGAAAGAATTGGAATAAAAATAATAATAAGAAAAAAAATAAGAAGAAGAAAGACTTTAGCTATCAGGAATATTGAAGTGTTACCAAAACCTCTTCCTTGTGTTGCCAGAAGAAAATTTGTGTTGCGAGAGTTACAAAATGGAAAAAAAAAAACTCATGGAAGACTAGTGCCAAGAATGTTATTAAAGTGTTGCCAATTCCCTCTTTTTGTGTTGCCAGAGAAGTGTTGCATTAAGAAAATTGTGTTCAGACAGGGTTGGAATAGGGAAGAAGAAGAAGAAGAAGAAGTGAACAGGAAGAAGAAGAAGAAGAAGAAGAAGAAGAAGAAAGACTCAAGCTACCGAAACATCTCCTCCTGTGTTCCCAGCAGAAGATTGTGTTGCGAAATGACTCAAATTACGAAATATCTTGAGTTGCGAGAGACTTTGAGTTACGTGTGTGTGTGTGTGTGTGTGTGTGTGTGTGTGTGCATTGTAGGAGCTGAGTTGCAAGAGAAAATTTAATGAAGAAGTACATTAATATTGTTTTTGAGAGAGAGAGAGAGAGAGAGAGAGAGAGAGAGAGAGAGAGAGAGAGAGAGAGAGAGAGAGAGAGAGAGAGAGAATGTGTTAAAGTGAGAACAGAGAAGAGGGAAGGATGTAAAAGAGAGAGAGAGAGAGAGAGAGAGAGAGAGAGAGAGAGAGAGAGAGAGAGAGAGAGAGAGAGAGAGAGAGAGAGAGAGAGAGAGAGTAGTTTAAAGTAAGAAAAAAACTTATAGGTATTTCGCACTCGAGGTGAAGTAAAGTGAAGAAACGAAGACAGATTAGAAGAGATTGTCTCTCTCTCATTTTTCTCTTCTTATCTTTCTTCCCTTCTTTTTTATAGAGTGGAGGAGAAGATAGGAAAGGTAGGAAGGAGGAAGGGAAAGAAGAAAGGATACTAAAAACGGGAGATGAGAGAGAGAGAGAGAGAGAGAGAGAGAGAGAGAGAGAGAGAGAGAGAGAGAGAGAGAGAGAGAGAGAGAGAGAGAGAGAGAGAGAATAAAATGCAAAGAAAATAAGAGTAGGAAAGAGGGAGAAGAAGGAAAAAGAAGATCTGAAAGGGAGAAAACAGGGGAGAGAGTAAGAGGGAGAGGAAGGTATAACAGAGAGGGGAGACAGAGAGAGACAGGAGGGAGAGGAGGAGGAAGAGGAGGAGGGGGAGGAGGAGGAGGAGGAGGAGGAGGAGGAGGAGACAAGCGGTGATGCCCAGCAGTCATGTGACAATGGAGGACAAAGAACGAACTGACAAATGGACCAGAAGGAGGAGGAGGAGGAGGAGAGGAGGAGGAGGAGGAGGAGGAGGAGGAGGAGGAGGAGGAGGAGGGATATTACGGCAGGGAAATGGGGAGAAGAAAGAGAAGGTGGAGGGAGAAAAAGAAGGGGAGGGAGATAAGGGAGGAGAAGGAGGAGGAGGAGGAGAGGGATATTAGGGCAGGGAAGTGAGAGGGTGGAGGGAGAAAAAGAAGGGGAGGGAGATAAGGGAGGAATAGGAGGAGGAGGAGGAGGAGAGGGATATTAGGGCAGGGAAGTGAGAGGGTGGAGGGAGAAAAAGAAGGGGAGGGAGATAAGGGAGGAGAAGGAGGAGGAGGAGGAGAGGGATATTAGGGCAGGGAAGTGAGAGGGTGGAGGGAGAAAAAGAAGGGGAAAGAGATGAAAGAAGAGGAGGAGGAGGAGAGGGATATTAGGGCAGGGAAGTGAGAGGGTGGAGGGAGAAAAAGAAGGGGAAAGAGATGAAAGAAGAGGAGGAGGAGAAGTAGTGTAGTGGGAGGAATCATGGAAACATTGACGAGCAGGCAGCAGAAAGTCTGTTGGCTCATTGCTCGGCTACCCTGCCAACGCTTTAGTCAGTCCGTCAGCCTCAGTGTGACCTGTGGAAAGATTAAGGTCGGTATTCTAAGACATTTCCGCTTCTCACATCAACTATTTCTAAAGGTCAAAGATGGGGTCAATTGGGTTCTAATGTGTGTTTCTTCAGGTTCACGGTACAGAGGAAGGGTCACACTACCACCAGGGTCATAAAAGTACTTCTGGAAATGCCCACAACTATTTCTAAAGGTCAAAGATGGGGTCAATTGGGTTCTAATGTGTGTTTCTTCAGGTTCACGGTACAGAGGAAGGGTCACACTACCACCAGGGTCATAAAAGTACTTCTGGAAATGCCCACAACTATTTCTATAGGTCAAAGAGGGGGTCAATTGGGTTCTAATGTGTGTTTCTTTAGGTTCACGGTACAGAGGAAGGGTCACTCTACCACCAGGGTCATTAAAGTACTTCCCCACAACTCCTACGAAAGCCTTGGCAAATATGTGAACTAGGCCTACGAAATGTTTAGTAATACCGCCCAAAAGCACTTCTGGACGTACTCTAGGATACATTCAGCTTACTCCCGACGCAGCAAAAAGACGGTCAAAGCGATTCTTAAAGGAGTTGACTGTTTCCGCGCTAACCACTCCTGCGGGAAGGTTGTTCCAGTGGCGGACAACTTTTTTTTTTTTTTTTTTTTTTTTTACAGCAGAGGAGTCAGTTCAAGGGCATAAAAAAAGGTAACAAATTAAAAAAAAAAAAAAGCCCGCTACTGTTCGAGAAATAGCGCCATGCCGATATCAGTACCGCATCGCTTCGCTTGTATTGTTTTACCGTTGTTTCCAGTTCGCGGGTTAGTTTGTAGCGTGAAGAGTTTGAGTGATCGACGTTGCTGAACTTCTTGAGGTACTTGAAGACTTGTATCAGGTCTCCCCGCAACCGTCTCTTTTCCAACGTGAAGAGGGTGATTCGCTTACGTCGCTCTTCGTAAAGTTGCGTCCTCCGTGATGGTATCGTTTTTGTAGCGCTTCGCTGTACTCGCTCGAATAATAGGAGGAGGAGGAGGTGGAGAGGGATGTTATACGGCAGGGAAGTAAGGAGAAGGTGGAGGAAGAATAAGAAGGGAGATAATTGAAAGAAGAAGAGGAGAAGGAGGAGGAAAGGGATAGGCCGGCAGGGAAGTGAGGAGAAGAAGGATAAGGTGGAGGGAGAGAAAGAAGGGGAGGGATTTGAAGGGAAAAAAAAAGAAGAGGAGGAGGAGGTGGAAAAAAAGAGGAAATAGTCTGAAGGAAGAGGAAGAGGAGGAAAAGAGGACAGGAGAAGGAGGAGGAAACATGGACTAGCAGGCGGCAGAAAGCCTGTTGGCTCATTACCAGGCTGCCTGCGTTCAGTGATTTAATCAATCCGTTTGCCATAGGAGTGGCTTGCAGGGAAGGATTAAAGCACTTGTGTACCTACTCTTGGATACGTTCAGTTCACTCCCGATGCAGCAAAGTGGCGATCAATGCGTTTCTTGAAGGAGTTGATGGTCTCTGCGCTAACCAATTCTGCAGGAAGGCTGTTCCAGTGGCGAACAACCCTATTCGAGAAATAACTCCTTCCTATGTCGGTATTGCATCGCTTTGCTTGAATTGTTTTTCCGTTGTTTCTTGTCCTTAGGTTAGTTTGTAGCGTGAAGAGTTTGGAGTGATCAACATTGCTGAGCTTGTTCAGGTACTTAAAGACTTGTATCATGTCTCCCCGCAGGCGTCTCTTTGCCAACGTGAAGAGGTTGAGTCGCTCGAGTCGCTCTTCATAGTTTCCCTCATTTTTTTATTCATTTTTATTCATTTTGTATTTTCTTTCTTATTTTATTTTTAACTCCAATTCTCTCTTTTCTCCTCATGTCTTCTCTTCCCTTCTCCTCTCTTCCTTTCTCTTTTTCCGTTCTCTTCCTCCTCCTCCTCCTCCTCCCCCTCCTCCTCCTCTTCCTCCTCCTCCATTTTTTATTATTTCTCTTCTTCCTTTTCTCTCTAAACATTCTCCTCCTTTTCATGTCTCATTTTAAAAGAGAGAGAGAGAGAGAGAGAGAGAGAGAGAGAGAGAGAGAGAGAGAGAGAGAGAGAGAGAGAGAGAGAGAGAGAGAGAGAGAGAGAGAATTAAGAACACGTGTGATCCCAGATGTGGATAATAACAACCTTCTCCTCCTCTTTCCTCCTCCTCCTCCTCCTCCTCCCCCTCCTCCTCCTCCTCCCCTACCTGCCTCTCTCTGCCTGCCGTCCGTGCTACATACCTGCCTGCTCTCTCTCTCTCTCTCTCTCTTTACTACCATGCAAATCATATAAACTGTCGGCTTCTGTTGCTACTGTGTGAGAGGAGGAGGAGGAGGAGGAGGAGGAGGAGGAGGAGGAGGAGGAGAAGATGATGCTGGTAAAGAAGAAGAGAGAAAAAAGAACAAAAAGGAGGAGGAAGAAAAAGACGAAAATGGAAAGAGAGAGAGAGAGAGAGAGAGAGAGAGAGAGAGAGAGAGAGAGAGAGAGAGAGAGAGAGAGAGAGAGAGAGAGAGAGAGAGAGAGAGAGAGAGAGAGAGAGAGAGAGAGAGAGAGAGAGAGAGAGAGAGAGAAAACAAAACTGATAATATAGAACAAAAAAAGGAGGTAGAAAAAGATAGAAGAGAGAGAGAGAGAGAGAGAGAGAGAGAGAGAGAGAGAGAGAGAGAGAGAGAGAGAGAGAGAGAGAGAGAGAAATTAAAACAAAACTGATAAAATAGAACAAAAAAAGGAGGTAGAAAAAGATAGAAGAGAGAGAGAGAGAGAGAGAGAGAGAGAGAGAGAGAGAGAGAGAGAGAGAGAGAGAGAGAGAGAGAGAGAGAGAGAGAGAGAGAGAGAGAGAGAACACCTCTAATTAATAAGGCCGATTACCTGGGCATTACTAGGACTCACCTGGGCTTAATTAACGTGTATATTTCCGGCCTTGATTTCCCAGGTGATAATAACAGCGATTAGCGATTCTCAGGTAAGCGGAGGTGTGATTAAGGCGCCGGAAAGGTGGGCCGAAGGTGTGGGCGTGCCGGTAAAGGGGTATGGAAAGAAGGGGTAGGAGAGGGGTGGGGGGTGGGGGGGGGCAAGAGTTTAGAAGGGGAAGAATAAGGTAAGGCAGGAAAGGGAAGGAAAGGAAAAGAGAGGTTACGAAGGAGAGAAAGGGAAGGGAATGAAAGAGAATAGGAGGAAGAGGAAGAGGAGAAGAAAGAAGAGGAAAAGGTTTAGAAGAGGAAGAATAAGACAAGGGAAGAAAGGGAAGGATAAAGGAAAGAAAAGAAAAGGAAAGTGAGGTAAAACGAAAGGAAGGGAAAGAAAGAGAATAGGAGGAAAGGGGAAAAAAGAGGAAAGGAGGGAAGAAAAAGACAAGGTAGGAAAGGGAAGGATAATGGAAAAAAAAGGAAAGGAAAGGAAAGAGATTACGAAAAGGGAGGAAGGAAAAACGAAGGGAAGGGAAAGAAAGATGGAAGGAGGAAAGGAGAGAGGAGAGGGAAAAAGAGGAAAGGAGGAAGAGGAGGAAAAAGAAGAAAAGGTGAGGGCGTGTTGATGAAAGGGAATGGGTTAGGGAAGGAAGGGTAGGAAGGAAAATATAGGAAAGGGTAAAGAGGAAAGGAAAGGTAGGGAAGGAAAAAGGAAAGAGGGAAGGAAGGAAGGAAGGAAGGTGAAAGAAGAGAGAAGGAAAGGGAAGGAAGGAGATGAAAGAAAGGTTAGGGAAGGAAAGGGTAAAGGAAAGGTAAGGAAAGGAAGAAAAACTAGAAAAGGAAAAAGGAAAAAGGAAAGGAAGGAAAGAAAGAGGTTCAAAGGGGAAGAGATAAAGAAAGGAAAGGAAAAGAAGGGAAGGAAAGAAAGGTTTAAAAAGGAAGGTAGAGGATAGGAAGGAGGGAAAGGGGTTAGGAAAGGATGAAATGGAATGAAGGGAGAAAGGGAAGAGAAGGAAAGGAGAAGAAAAGAGGTTAGGAAATGGAAATGATTAGGAATGGAAGGGGGAAGGAAAGGAAAGGTAGGAAGGAAAAAGTGGGTGGGAAAGGAAAGGTGGGAAGGAAAAAAAAGGATAGGAAAGGTTATTAAAGGTAGGAAAGAGAAAAGGAAAAGAAAGGAAGGAAAGAAAGAGTTTAGGAAAATGGTTGGGAAAGGAGAGGAAAGTGGATAGGAAGGTGAGGAAAGGAAAATAATGAAAAGGGGAGAGAAGGAAGAAAGAGGAACGCAGGAAAGGAAATTGGAACAAGGAAGGAGAGGAATACACACCAGGGATGGAGCATTCGTTTTCGGTATTTATAAGAACATAAGAACGTAAGAACGTAAGGAGTCTGCAAGAGGCTGGTTGGCCTATACAAGGCAGCTCCTGTACACTCAACCCCACCTTGCCTCACCATCCATGACTTTATCTAACCTCTTCTTGAATGTATCTATGGTACTGGCACCCACAACATGGCCCTCAAGCCTGTTCCATTCGTCCACCACTCTATTGGTGAACTAATTTTTGCCTATGTTTTTGTTGAATCTGAATTTGTCTAACTTAAAACCATTGCTACGCGTCCTACCTGGCTCTTTTACTATCAAAATCTTATTGACATCCCCTCTTCATCCATTTATAGACTTCGATCAAGTCTCCTCGCAACTTTCGCCTTTCTAGAGAGTGTAGATTTAAATGCTTCAGCCTGTCTTCATAAGGCAAGCTTCTCACCCCCTGAATCATCTCTGTCATCCTCCTCTGTACAGATTCTAACATCTTGATATCCATTCTATAGTAGGGGGACCAGAACTGAACTGCGTAATCGAGATGACGTCTAACTAGTGCTAAGTAAAGTTTGAGGATGACTTCAGCGCTCCTATTGCTTACGCTCCTTGAGATAAAACCAAGTACTCTGTTTGCCCGATTTTTAACCTGAATGCATTGAGCCCTAGGACGGAGGTCAGCGCTCACTAGTACTCCTAAGTCTCTCTCACGCCCAGACCTGCTTAGAGGAGTGTCATATAAGGAGTAATTGTGCCACTTCCCCGCCCAATCATAGTCTGTCAAGCTCATCCTGGAGAACGCTAGCGTCCCTGTCTGATTGGATTACTCTACCGATCTTGGTATCATCTGCGGACTTACTGACATCACTGCTAATTCCTGTGTCCAAGTCATTGACGTAAATAATAAAAAGCAGAGGACTCAGCACCGACCCCTGTGGGACTCCACTCGTAACACTGCCTCGTATTCGAATACATTCCAGTACCGCATTTAGGTGTATTCGTATCCGAGTAATTATTGATATAAATCAAAGTATTCTCATTCGTATTTAAACACAGGGAAACTGATTCGTATTCTAGGAATAATCAGACAAATACTTCAGCCTCCAGCCTCCTGGGTGACGTGTAATCGCCGTGTATAGCACAGGTTCATGAGCTCATTCTGCTGTTGCATAACTTTAAAAAAGTGCTTTACCCAGTTACGTCAAAAAGGTATTTTTCAATGAAAAGTATTCATGAATGTATTCATGAATACTTTCAAGAAGTATTCGCATTTGTATTAGAATTAAAACCATTTCACTGTCTTCAAGTTCGTATTTGTATTCGTTGGAATTTGAAGTATTCGTATTCGAACACACAGCTCTGGTATTCACTCCGCCCCTGACGCACGCACACAAACGCAGTCAATGAACTTTTCGCTTATTGGTTCATCTCTCCACCAATCAGACACACTCTCTCTCTCATGACTCGGCACTTCGTAAGATTTAAGTAAAGGTTATTTTCGATTTCGGGTCAACATCATCTCGGCTCCTTCTTCTTCTTCTTCTTCTTCTTCTTCTTCTTCTTCTTCTCATTCGTCTGTTTTATCGTCTTCGTGTTTTCTTCTTCTTTGTCTTAGTTTTCTTCTGCTTCTGCTTGTTCTTCGTCTTTTTCTTCTTTCTTCTTTGTCTTCGCTTTCTTCTGCTTGTTCGTCATCGTTTTCGTATTTCTTCTTCTTCTTCTTCTTCTTCTTTGCCACTTTCTGCTCCGGGTTTTTTCTTCATTATTCTCTTCCTATCCTTTTCTTTCCTCCTTGTCCTCCTCCTCCTCCTCCTCCTCCTCCTCCTCCTCCTCCTCCTCCTCCTCCTCCTCTTTTTACTATTTTTTTCATTTACTTATTGTGTCACGTTTTCTGTTTTGTGAATCATTTTAATTAGAGAGAGAGAGAGAGAGAGAGAGAGAGAGAGAGAGAGAGAGAGAGAGAGAGAGAGAGACCCTGAGGCAAGGATACTGTCGCTTCTGATCATTATAGGTGACTCTCTCTCTCTCTCTCTCTCTCTCTCCTGTTGGTTTTCAAGAAATATCAATATAATAGAAATTAAAAAAAAAAGAGGAGGAGGAGGCGTAGGAGGAGGAGGAGGAGGAGGAGGAGGAGGAGGAGGAGGAAATGGGAAGACAGTCATTCTTTAACTTTTTCCTCCATTCCTCCTTCCCTCAGTCCCTCCCTTTCTTCTCTCCTTCCCTCCTTTCTTCCTTCCTTCATTTCTCCTTTCCTTCTCTTCTTTCCTCTTTCTTTCATTTCCTTCTTCCCCTTCCCTCCTCCTCCTCCTCCTCCTCCTCCTCCTCCTCTTCATGCCTTCCAAGAAACATTCAACTCTGCCTCTTCTTCATCCTCCTCCTCCACCCTCCTCCTCCTCCTCCTCCTCCTCCACCTCCTCCTCCCCTGGCTGGCTCCTGGCTGTGTGTTGACATCTCCGACAGCCAATGGGAAAGAGGAGGAAAAAGGGGGGCGGGGAGGGGGAGAAGGAGAGGAAAGGGGGGGAGGGGGAGGAGGAGAGGAAAGGGGGGGAGGGGGAGGAGGAATGATGGAGGGAAGTTTTTTTTTTTTTGTATTTTTGTTTGAGTGGAATTGTTTTAGTTATTATCATCGTTACTATTATTATTATTATTATTATTATTATTATTATTATTATTATTATTATTATTATTATTATTATCATCATTATTACTATTATTCGCTTTATTCGTATTACTACAAAAGGCTGGTTTACACACACACACACACACACACACACACACACACACACACACACTTATGAACTGCAATATATAAGTGCGTGTGTGTGTGTTTGTGTTTGTGTGTGTATATCTGTGTGTGTGTGTATGTGTGTGTGTGTGTGTGTGCGTGTGTGTGTGCGTGCGTGTGTGTGCGTGGCCGCCATCCAGCCCTCCACATGTAGATATCTTCATAAAATTTGTCACACTCTCTAATTTTGCTACCTGGAATACCTGTTGACCCCCCTCCCCCCTCCCTCCTTCTCCCTCTTCCCCTCCTCCTCCTTCATTTCTCCGTCCTCCTCTTCCTTCTTCTCTTCACCTGACTTTCCTCCCCTCCTTCTTTCTTTCTTTCTTCTTTCTCCTCCTATTCTTTCTTTCTTCCTCTTCCATGTCTCCCTCTTTCCTTCTCCTTTCCTTTCCTCTTCCTCCCCCTTTCCTCCTTCTCTCCACCCGACTTTTTTCTCCTTTTCTTCGTCTTTCTTTCTTCTTCCTTTCTTTTTTCCTTCTTTCTTCCTCTCCCCGTTTTTTTTTTCTTTTTCCCTCTTCCCACTTTCCTTCTTCTCTACCTCTTTCTTCTTCCTCCTACTTTTTTCTTGTTTTCTTTTTCTTCTTCCATCTCTTTCTCCCCTCTCTCCTTTTTTCCTTTCTCCCCCGTTTTTCCTCTCACTCATTTCCTTCTACTTCTTTTTTTCCTTTCCTCCCTTTTCTTCTCAGCTTTTTCCCTTCCTCCTCCTCCTCCTTTTTCCTTCTCCCCTTCCCCTCCCCATCTTTCTCCCGTTTCTTCTATCTTTCCCTTTTCCCGCCATTGAAATCTCGTCCTCCAGTCTGATTGTGTGGGTAAGAGATTGGTCCGCCGATAGAAAACA
>NC_066568.1:7829968-7844968 GCF_024679095.1 Eriocheir sinensis
GCAATAAGACCGCGTGGATAAGAGATTGGCTTACCGATAGAAAACAACGAGTGCTACTCAACGGGCAGGCTTCCGAGTGGCTTCCAGTCACTAGTGGAGTACCGCTAGCGTCACTTCGTGGATCCTCGCTCCTTATCATTTACATCAGCGATCTAGAAGCAGGATTGAAATCCTCCCTATCAAAGTTTGCTGACGACACCAAAGTGAGTAGAAAGGCCCTCGCGACGGCCGATTACGAAACCATCCAAAAGGAACTTGACCAGCTCATTCAGTGAACTGAAAAGTGGCAAATGTCGTTCAACGTTGACACGTGTAAACTCTTGCACTTTGGGTCCAGAAATAGTAACCATTCATACAAAAGGCATCGGAAACCTCTGCAGTTCGTGTAGGATTCGGAGCTTGGGGTCACCATCAGCAGCGACCTGAAACATGCAAGACACTTAAAAAAAAAAAAGCATATAACAAAGCAAATACTTCCTCGGATTCATAGCGAGGCACTTCGAGTGCAAGACACTAGAAGTAATGTTAGCCTTGTATAATTCAATGGTAAGACCTCACCTCCAATATGCAGTGCAGTTCTGTTCCCCTAATTACAGAAAGGACATTGAATTACTGGAAATGGTTCATCGACGCGCCACGAAAATGATTCCGCCCTTTAGGGCTCAGCATGGAAAAGAGGCGTTTAAGAGGAGATTTAATTCAGGTCTTCAAGTACCTGAAGAAGTTCAGTAACGTCGATCACTCTGAATTCTTTGAATTACAAACCAACACAAGAACTAGAAATAACGGTCTACCAATTCAAGCGAGGCGAAGCAGTACGGACATTGTCAGGAATTTCTTCTCAAACAGAGTCATCCGCCACTGGAACAATCTTCCCTCAGAAGTAGTAAATGCAAATACCTTCAACTTATTTAAAAATTGGATCGATCGTCATTTCGTTGCCTCAGGGATAAACTGAATACGAAGTGCTTTCCTCTGCTCTGCGGCACCAAGTCGTTGTCGAGCAGATTAATGCACCAGAGCGGGCAGCCTCGTAATGAACCAATAGGCTTTCTGCTGCCTGCATTTCCATGTGTCTTCCTTCTTCTATTCTTCCTCCTCCCCTTCCTCCTTTCTTCCGTTCCTCCTCCTCCTTGTCCTTTCTTCCTTCCCTGAACCCCTTTACCCTGTTGTCTTCTCCTCCTCCCCTGCCAACCCTGCTAATTGTCGGGAACCTTGCTGGCTCCACACCTCCCCTGTCAAACCCGTTGTAACTATTTTGGTCTTTTTGAAGCTTCACAACACATTCATCGTCTTTTAAATTCTTTTTCTTCACCAATATGTTTTTATCACTTTTCTCTTCACTATATCTGTATCTCCCCTCGTTTTCCCCATTTCTCTTTCTTCCCCACATCCCCTTTCATCCCTTTACATCGCCTATTTCTACCCAATTTATTTTCCCACTTTTCCATATTTTCCACATTTTTCTTCATTTTTTCATTCCACCTTCCCTAATCTCTTTTTGCGCTTCCCCATATATCCTTAACCCTAGAATTGTAGCGCTTAATTTGACTAACACAGAGAGCAACATGGGTCCGGCCGGACCCACTGTAGAAAGTATTGAAAAAAATACAAAAATCATATTTCTTGACCTCCAAAGCTACAAATCTAAAAATAGACACTCCTCAAGACAATCACAGTATTTAAATCAAAGTTAGATTTTTGTGAGTATTTTTTTTTTTTAATGTAAAAGATAATAGGTAACGGATATGATACATATATGAGACACCTCTGACACGAAAAGAAATTCTAACTAAAATTCCTCTTTCTTGGGTGAACGGCCTTCATGAAGAACGATGGCAAGTCCCTATGCATCAGAAAAGTGATGTGCCTGGAACAAATGAACATGACCAAGTATTCTTCCTCTAATTTAGGATATCTTGTATTTATAAAGTCACATGCATACATATAACATGTATTTTTGCATAAAAGTTTGTATTTTGAAAGAATATCTATATTTATGAAGAAAATGCATCACCAGCAACATCAGTTTGCATTTGGAATGGCGAGGTGACATGGAGAAGCCTGAAGAGCCGGCAACAGGTGGTATGCTCTCTGTTATCTTTTCTTCTACTGAGTCTTGGTTGTGTTTCTGTGGTGTCACAGTAACATTCATGATGCGTCGATGCCAATTTCAACTTTTGGCACATCGTCATGGCAGTCAGCAGGGGGGGAGGGGCCTTATCAGTAGGGCATCTGGCAGCGGCCGTGGGTGTGGGAACTATGGATGTGATTTGAGCTTGGGCGGCAGTATCTTCACTTTCATAATAAATTGGTTTGACAGTGACGTCATCACATAAATAGATGGTGTCCTCTGCTAAGATATGTGCGATGGCTTTTTGTTCAGTACAGTGTGACATATTATCGTTTTTTTCTCGCTATTTCCCTATCTATCTAAAACTAAAAAAAATATAATAGTTACAGATATGTAGATGATAACAACACTTTGATGAAAGATTAATGGCCTACTAAACATATAAACTTGAATTAGTGACTCTACGTCTCGTATTTTCATGTACACAAGCACTACAATAATAACTTCGTCTGTGTGGAGTGTCAGGAGTAAGAATCACATGGCTGGAATCTGTGGGTCCGACCCGGCGCACGCTACCTCCTACCTCGTGTCAGGAGCGTGCACAGTGAAGATGGCACATCCCTTCATCAAGCTCTGAGTGTCAAATGGCTTCAAGCAGAACCACAACTCGCATACAGCTACCACTTTGGAAAAAGAGCTCGAATATCAAAAAGTCTTGCCTTTCCTTCTAAGTTCTTTCCCCAAACATTTCTTTCCCTAACTATTTCGAGCCCTTTCCCAATTATGTTCTTCCCCAATTTTACCCAATACTTTCCCGACCCTTAAGCTCACAACAACTCCCTCTTATTTTTTTCTGCATTTTTCTCTTTCTTTTTTTGTTATTATTTTTTTCTTTCAGTTTCCTTCCTTCCTTCCTTCCTTCCCCGTTTCCTTTCTTTCTATATTTTTTCCTTTTCTTCTTTCTGCCTTTTTTTTTTCACTTCCTTTCGCCTTTACTTTCTTCCTTCTTAAATTTCCCTCTTTCCTTCTCGTGTTTGTTTACGTTTCCCATTCTCTCTCTCTCTCTCTCTCTCTCTCTTTATTGGCGTATATTTCGTTTGTAGAAAGAGAGAGAGAGAGAGAGAGAGAGAGAGAGAGAGAGAGAGAGAGAGAGAGAGAGAGAGAGAGAGAGAGAGAGAGAGAGAGAGAGAGAGAGAGAGAGAGAGAGAGAGAGAGAGAGAGAGAGAGAGAGAGAGAGAGAGAGAGAGAGAGAGAGAGAGAGAGAGAGAGAGAGAGAGAGAGAGAGAGAGAGAGAGAGAGAGAGAGAGGAAGTACACTCACCATACATCCTTTAACCAATAAATTCCCTAGAAAAAGTTAGATGTTGTATAAGTAAAAAAAAGAAAGAGAAATTAAATGAAAAGAGTTTAGGAAAATAAGAAGAAAAAGATTTTTTTGAGAGAGAGAGAGAGAGAGGAAGTACACTCACCATACATCCTTTAACCAATAAATTCCCTAGAAAAAGTTAGATGTTGTATAAGTAAAAAAAAGAAAGAGAAATTAAATGAAAAGAGTTTAGGAAAATGAGAAAGAAAAAGATTTTTGTGTGAGAGAGAGAGAGAGAGAGAGAAATGAAATGTTTGAAAATGATTCTCTCTCTCTCTCTCTCTCTCTCTCTCTCTCTCTTCTCTTTCTCTCTTCTCTCCCTCTCATTCCTCTTTCTTCATCCTTTGCCTCTTTTCTCTCCTCCCTTTTCTCCCTCTCATTCCCCTCTCCTTTCTTTCTTTTCCTCCTCTCCTTTCCTCATTCTCTATCCACCAGCATTCCCCTCCTTTCTCTCCCTTCTCCCTTTCATCTCCTTATTTTTTTCTTTTTACCTCCCTCGCTCCTTATCTCTCCTCCTTCCTCCCTTCCCTTTCTCTTTATTTCCCTCTTTTTCCCTCTTTATTTTCTGTCCTCCTTTCACTTCTCTTTATTCCTTTATCATCTTCCCCCTTTACTCCTCTCTCTCTCTCTCTTTCTCCTTTGTATCCCACTTCCCTTTCTTCCCTTCGCTTACTTTCCTTCCTTTCCTTCCCTTCACTTCATTTCCCTTCCACTCCCTTCCTTTCCCTTCCCTTCCTTTCCTTTTCCATCCCTTTCCTTCCTTTTCCTTCCCTTCCCTTCCTTCCTTCCCTTCCTTCCCTTCCCTTCACTCTTCCCTTCCTTCCTTCCCTTCCTTCCTTCCTTCCATTCCTTCCCTTCCCTTCCCTTCCCTTCCCTTCCCTTCCCTTCCTATCCCTCCCCTTCACACCAATACCATTTCTTTGACCCCTTCCTTCCCTTCCGTCCCCCCTCCCTCCCTCCCCCCCCTGCACTCGTTGGTATCTTGGGTAACTGTCTCCTCCCCCTCCCTTGTAATCACGTGTCCCCAGGTTCGAATCCTAGGACGTGCCAGTCACCGCTCGCCTGCCCAACCGTTTCCTTCTGGCTGGCCGCCTAATGAAGGGACACCTGGGCACACCTGGCGACGGTAATGGGAAAGTGATTTGTATTGTCCACCTTTTGAAATGGATTTGACGCAGCGATGTTTTTTTTCTGATGGATTTCTATTCTTGTTATTTTAGTTTTTCTTTCTTTTTTGTCTGATTTTTTCATTAATTAGTTTTTTTTTCTGATTCAGTCTTTTTTTTACTTGTTTTCTTTTGTCTATTTTTTTATCTAATTTTTATTGTTTATTTCTCTTTGTCTAATTTTTTTTCCAAATTGTCTTCTACTTGCCTTCTATTGTTTTATTTGTTTTTGTTTTTTGTCTCTATATCGAATTTTCTTCTTTTTTGTTTTTTTCTTCTTTTTTTGTCTACTATTTATCTCTTTTTTCTCGTCTATTTCTTCTTCTTGTTCATTTTTGTTTATTTTTTATCTAATTTTCTTTGCCTATTATCCTTTGTTTTCAGTTAATTGGCCTTTGATTTATTTTCCTCCCTACTTCTAACAACATTTCTATAATTCATTTTGACACGCCACTATTTTTTCAACATCAGTATTATTCAACTATTTATGTTCTATCTTATCCTATCTTACCTTATCTATCTTATCTTATCCTATCTTACCTTATCTATCTTATCTTATCCTATCTTACCTTATCTATCTTATCTTATCCTATCTTACCTTATCTATCTTATCTTATCCTATCTTACCTTATCTATCTTATCTTATCTTATCCTATCTTACCTTATCTATCTTATCTTATCTTATCCTATCTTACCTTATCTATCTTATCTTATCCCATCTTACCCTTTCTACCTAGTTTCATGTTCTATCATATCCTATCTTACCTTGTCTATCTTATCCTTTCCTATACTATCTTACCCTTTCTATCCATATAATCAACTTTCTTTTCATGCAGGTTACTTTCTTATTTTGTTTTGCATATCTTAATCAGTTTTCTCAAGGATAGGTCAGGTTGGGTATATGTTTTTTTCTTATGTTCTATCTTATCCTATCTTACCCTTTCTAGTCACATAATCATCTATCTTTTCATGCAGGTTACTTTCTTATTCTTCTTTGCATATCTTAATCAGTTTTCCTATCTTATCCTATCTTACCCTTTCTAGTCACATAATCATCTATCTTTTCATGCAGGTTACTCTCTTATTTTCCTTTGCATATCTTAATCAGTTTTCTTAAGGATAGGTCAGGTTAGGTATATGTTTTTATCCTTATATTCAATCTTATCCTATCCTATCGTAACCTTTCTACCTGTATAATTTTCTATATATCTTAATTCAGGTTGCTTTCTTTATTACTCGTCGTTATATAAATTCAGACTCAACAAGGACGCAGGCAAGAATTGGTTTACCAGTAGAGCGGTGGGTGAGTGGAACAGGTTTGGCAGTCATGTGGTGAGTGCCAATACGATAGACACATTCAAGAAGGGGTTGGACAGATTCATGGATAGTGAGGTTAGGTGGGGTTAGGTTCACAGGAGCTGCCTTGTATAGACCTACCAGCCTCTTGCAGACTCCTTATGTTCTTATGTTCTAATGTTCTTCCTATGTTCTTATGTTCTAATGTTCTTATGTTCTTATGTTCTAATGTTCTTCTTATGTTCTTATGTGTTTGTATTTGTTTCCTGCTATCGTATCCGTTCTTGTCTCATCCTAACTATCTACATAAGGTCAATTGTTTTATTTTCCTATTACGTTTTGATCAATATATAAACGTTTAGCTATGACCCTCCTCTTCCTCCTCCTCCTCCTCCTCCTCCTCTTCTTCCTGTGGTCACGTTTTTTAATCTTTGTCTTAAAAATTATTCCCAAAGTCATTTTCCCGAAGATCATTAAGACCATCACTCCTACATCCCCGAGGAGGAGGAGGAGGAGGAGGAGGAGGAGGAGGAGGAGGAAGAACAACCGCATTATCTGGACATGTGTGTGTGTGTGTGTGTGTGTGTGTGTGTGTGTGTGTGTGTGTGTGTGTGTGTGTACAGGTGTGGAGAAGGAAGCTCAGGGTGTGAAGGTGTGCCGGCAGGTGTGTGGGGCTAATTAACAGGTGTGTGGGTAATCAGGTGGGAACGATTAGCTTTATGAAGGCAAAAAAAAAAGTCATTACCGGGATATTATTTTTTTATGTTTATTCCTTAATTTGTTTCTTTTACGTATTTTTATTTTATTTTTTGTCTTTCTTTCTTTCTTTCTTTCTTTCTTTCTTTGCTCTAACAATAACATCATGAACAACAACTACAACAACAACAACAACAACAACAACAACAACAATAACAATAATAATGAGAGAGAGAGAGAGAGAGAGAGAGAAATGATGAGAGGAAAGAGGAGGGACAACTGCCTGCTCTCTCTCTCTCTCTCTCTCATTGTCTTGATGGTGTTTGCATTTCATCGCTTCACACACACACACACACACACACACACACACACACACACACACACACACACACACACACACACACACACACACACACACACACACACACACACACACACACACACACACGTTGCGTAACCTCGAAAAAAAATGTAGAATGAAAAATAAAACTCCAAATAACAATGAAAATATAACAACAACAAAAAAATAATATAAAAAATAAAATGAAATAAATAAAAAAAAAATCAGATAAAGAAAGAAAATTATATAAAGAAATAAACCGAAAATATGAAAATGCAGGAAAGGGAAAACGAAAATGATTGATGACGTAAATGACTTGAACGGTGAAATTAATGACGTAATGGATGAATGGAATGAAAGGAAGAATGAAAGGAAAAAGGAAATAAAAGGAAGAGGAAAAGGAAGGAAGAAAGGAAGAATGAAAGGAAAAAAGGAGAGGAAGAGGAAGGAAGAAAGGAAGGAAGGAAGGATGGGAGAAACTAAGGAAATATAAAAGGAAAAAGGAAATGAGAGGAAAAGGAAGGAAGAAAGGAAGGAAGAATGAAAGGAAAAAAATGAGAGGAAAAGGAAAAGGAAGGAAGGAAGGAAGAATGAAAGGAAAAAAGAAATGAGAGGAAGAGGAAAAGGAAGGAAGGAAGAATTTGATGTTTATATGAAAGAAGGAAAGAAGGAAGGAAGAAAAGAAAGAAAGAAAAAAGGACTGACGGAATTCTTAATGTCCATAGGAAGGGAGGAAGAAAGAAGCAAAGAATCAATAAAAAGGAAGAGGAAAGGAAAGAAAGAAGGAAGAAAGGAATGAAGGAAAGAGGGGAAGAAGGAAAAAGATAGAGAAAGAACTGACGGAATATCTTTAAGGACCATACGAAGGGAGGAGGTATGAACGAAGGAAATAAAGAAAGGGAAGAAGGAAGGAAGGAAGGAAGGAAGGAAGAATGGAAGGAAGGTTTCAGAAGCGACTCGGACCCGTGAATTCGTGCCGAGAGAAAAAAAAAAGGAAAGAAAATGGAAGAGAAAAAAAAAGAAAAGCAAATTAAAGAGAAGCGGAAAAGAGAGAATTAATGAGGCGTGAACAGTCTCTCTCTCTCTCTCTCTCAAATTCCTCTTTATTGCAATGAGAAGATAATAATAATAGCAATAACAAGTGAGAGAGAGAGAGAGAGAGAGAGAGAGAGAGAGAGAGAGAGAGAGAGAGAGAGAGAGAGAGAGAGAGAATGGAATGGATGAAATGCGACAGGGATGAGAGAGTTGAGAGAGGGCAGGTGTGATGTGGAGGGGGGAGGGGGGTTGATGGTGGTGGTGGTGGTGATTGTAGTGGAGTTGAGTGGAGTTGAGGTCGTGATGAGAAGTGGAGGTATCGTAGGAGGGGGAGAGGGGGATGGGCAAGAAGATGATGAAGAGGAGGAGGAGATGAAGAGGGAGAAGAAGAAGAGGGAGGAAGACTAACGTGTGATGGAAGAGGAAGAAGGGAAGAACCGGGAAGAGGAGGATAAAAACAGGAGGAAGAAGAGGAAGAGGAAAGAGGCGGAAGAAAAAGAGGATGAAGATAATTGAAGAAGATGGAAGAGGAGGAAAAAAAGAAGGAATAAGAGGAAGAGGAAGAGAGGAAAACGGTAGAAGAAGAGGAGAAACAGTAGGAAGAAGATGGAAAGGAAGAGAAGATAGAGGAGGAAGGTCAAACAAAAGAACGGAAAAAGAGGAAGAAGAAGAAGGTGGAGGAGAAGGAGAAAAACAGAAGAAAAAAGAAGGAAATGGGAGAAGAAGAGGAGAAAGAAGAATGAAAGAGGAAGAGGAAACAGAATGAAGAGGAAGAGGAAAAGGGAGAAGGTGAAAGAGGAGGAGGAAACAGGAGGGAGAGAAGAAAAGGAAAAGGAAGAGAAAACAAAAGGAAGGAGAGGTAGAAGATGGAATAGGAACAGAAGAACAGAATGAAGAAATGGAACAAGAGGAGGGAGAAGAGGAAGGGGAAAGTAAACAGAAAGAAGAAGAAGAAGAAGAAGAAGAAGAAGAGAAAGATATAACAGAAGAAAAGGAGAAAGGAGAGTGCTGAAAGAGGACGATAGGAGGAGGAGGAGGAGAGAAAGAGGGAAAAGAAAGAAGAAAAGAAGAAAAAGATGAATGAAAATAGAAAGCGAAATCCAAAACACCTGTTGATGAATGTGTGTGTGTGTGTGTGTGTGTGTGTGTGTGTGTGTGTGTGTGTGTGTGTGTGTGTGTGTGTTACGGTGCTACAAATTATAGAAAAAAATTATATATACAGTTTTCCATATATAGACATTTATAGACTTTATATTGACAGGTACACAAAGCGACAGGTAAAATATGAGCTTGACAGGTGTGTAGGTAGACAGACAGACAGAAAAACAGACAGACGAGGAAAGATGAGACTGACAGCTTTATAGACAGACACGAAATGAAGAGAAAAGAAATGGAAAGTTGAAAGACGAAATTGACTGGTGGATAGACAGATAGATAGAGCGAGTAGGAAGGAAAGAAAGGAGAAAAAAAAAAGAGGAAAGGAGGCGAAGAGGTACTGAGAAGAGGATGGAAGAGGGGAAGAAGATGGAAGAGGAGGAGAAAAGAGTAGGGAGAGGAATAGGAAAAGGGAGGTGAAAGAGGAGTAGGATGAAGAGGAAGAGGAAGAGGAGGAGAAAAGAGTAGGGAGAGGAATAGGAAAAGGGAGATGAAAGAGGAGTAGGAAGAAGAGGAAGAGGAAGAGGAGGAGAAAAGAGGAGGGAGAGGAATAGGAAAAGGGAGGTGAAATAGGAGTAGGAAGAAGAGGAAGAGGAAGAAGAGGAGAAAAGAGGAAGGAGAGGAATACGAAACAGGTGAAAGAGGATTAGGAAAAAGAGGAAGAGGAAGAAGGGAAGAAGATGGAAGAGGAGGAGAAAAGAAGAGGGAGAGGAATAAGAAAAGGGAGGTGAAAGAGGAGTAGGAAGAAGAGGAAGAGGAAGTGAGGAAGAAGATGGAAGAGGACGAGAATGCAGAAAGAAAGGAAGGAAGGAAGGAAGGAAGGAAGATGATCAAACAGACAGACAAGGAAAGATGAGTTAGACAGTTAAATAAAAAAAAAGATTATATTGACAGGTGAAAAATAGGACTGATAGAAATAGATAGACAGGTAAGGTGGACAGTTAGATAGATAAATAGATAGACAGCTGGTAGTTTTGGAAGAGGAAAAGGGAGGAGGAGACAAGGGAGAGGAGAAAAGGAAAAGGAAGAGAAAGCAGTAGAAAGGAGAGGTAGAAGATGGAAGAGGAAAGGAAGAACAGGATGAAGAAATGGAATAGGAGGAGGAAGAAGAGGAAGGGGAAGGTAAACAGGAAGAAGAAGGAAAGAGAGACAGACAGATAGATAGATAGATAGATAGACTACATTTAGATAGATAAAGACAGACATAGATAGATAGAGTGGAAAGAAAGAAAGAATGAAAGAAAAAAAAGAAAAAAAGATAGATAGATAGATAGATAGACAGAAGAGGAGTTGTCAGTCAGCCATTCACGTAAGACAGACAGACAGACAGACAGGTGGAGAGATGGAGGGAGGGAGGGAGTGGAGGAAAGGAGAGGGAGAGGAAGGAGAGGCAATGAGTATATCCGGCAGAGAGAAGATGGCGGACACACACACACACACACACACACACACACACACACACACACACACACACACACACACACACACACACACACACACACACACACACACACACACCTGGAGTCATGTATTTTGTTGGTGCGTTAATTGTTTGTTTTATTGTTTGTTTGTTTTTACTTTGTCATTGTTTTTTTGAGAGAGAGAGAGAGAGAGAGAGAGAGAGAGAGAGAGAGAGAGAGAGAGAGAGAGAGAGAGAGAGAGAGAGAGAGAGAGAGAGAGAGAGAGAGAGAGAGAGAGAGAGAAGCAAACCAACCAACACTGAGGAAAGAAAAATATATCCTCTGGTCAAAGGAAATTTAGGAAACAGAAAACGAAGCAAAATTGAAGATGAAAAAATAAATCAAACTCGCATCACGTGAATAAAAATGAAAAACAAAATAATACGAAATCCCACAAAACGAAACCATATCATTCCATTTCCCCGATAATTATAATGGTTAATATATACAGTTATTTTATTCATCATTATTATTTTTTTTTTCATCCTCGGTCATTAACTTAACCTACCCAAGCTCATCCCTATGCTATCCAACTTCGCAATGCAAGAGTTAGCTAGTATCTTCACTCTTTCATATCTTTCAACCTACTCAAGCTCATCCCTATGCTATCCAACTTCGCAATGCAAGAGTTAGCCAGCATCTTCACTCTTTCATATCTTTTACTTATTTCTGCTGTATTTCCTCTCTCCTCATCCCTATGCTATCCAACTTCGCAATGCAAGAGTTAGCCAGTATCTTCACTCTTTCATATCTTTTACTTATTTCTGCTGTATTTCCTCTCTCCTCATCCCTATGCTATCCAACTTCGCAATGCAAGAGTTAGCTAGAATCTTCACTCTTTCATATCTTTTACTTATTCCTGCTGTATTTCCTCCCTCCTCATCCCTATGCTATCCAACTTCGCAATGCAAGAGTTAGCCAGTATCTTCACTCTTTCATATCTTTTACTTATTCCTGCTGTATTTTCTCCCTCCTCATCCCTATGCTATCCAACTTCGCAATGCAAGAGTTAGCCAGTATCTTCACTCTCTCATATCTTTTACTTATTTCTGCTGTATTTCCTCTCTCCTCATCCCTATGCTATCCAACTTCGCAATGCAAGAGTTAGCCAGTATCTTCACTCTTTCATCCCTTTCACTTATGTTGTAATTTCTCTCTAGAACTCACTCGGAGATGTCAATTATTACCAACTCAAAAACCAACGTCAGCTTCTAAAAAGTTCCTCGCCTTCCTTGATTTCCACGCGAGTAACAACATGGCAAAAACAAGGCCAAGAAAGGAGAAATTTTAAGCGAAGTCATTGAAGGGGAGGAACTGTTTAAAAGCTGTCGTTGTTTTTTGAGTTGGTAATGGTTGATATCTCGGAGTGAGTTCTAGAAAGAGAGGAATTACAACATAAGTGAAAGGGATGAAAGAGTGAAGATACTGGCTAACTCTTGCATTACGAAGTTGGATAGCATAGGGATGAGCTTGATTAGGAGTTCAGGTCATCATCATCATCAATAAAGTCCACTGCAGAACAAAGGCCTTTCCCAACGTCATCCACATGGTCCTCTGTCTTATGTTAGTGTACTCCATCCTACTCCGGTAAAGGTTCCAACTCCACCTCTCCACCTGGTCCTCTGTCTGGTGTTAGTGTACTCCATCCTGCCCCGGTAAAGGTTCTAACTCCACCTCTCCACCTGGTCCTCTGTCAGGTGTTAGTGTACTCCATCCTACCCCGGTAAAGGTTCGAACTCCACCTCTCCACCTGGTCCTCTGTCTGGTGTTAGTGTACTCCATCCTGCCCCGGTAAAGGTTCTAACTCCACCTCTCCACCTGGTCCTCTGTCTGGTGTTAGTGTACTCCATCCTGCCCCGGTAAAGGTTCTAACTCCACCTCTCCACCTGGTCCTCTGTCTGGTGTTAGTGTACTCCATCCTGCCCCGGTAAAGGTTCTAACTCCACCTCTCCACCTGGTCCTCTGTCTGCCCTGACTTATACAATTCCTGGGTCGCCACTCTGTTACTTTCGCTGTCTGCCTTTTTTCAGTTTTACGCATGACCTGACCTGACCTGACCTGACCTGACCAAGTCCATTTATTTGTTCTTCATCGTCGTTAGTAAAGCCATGTCTCTCCATGTTATTTTATACTCCTCCTCCAACTCCTCCTCCTCCTCCTCCTCCTACTACTACTACTACTACTACTACTACTACTACTACTACTACTACTACTACTACTACTACTACTACTACTACTTCTACTTAGAAGAGCAGTTAACAGGAAAACAGCGATGAGAGATAGAAGAGAAAAAAAAATATGGTGAACTTAGAATAAATAGATAGAAAGTATGATGAAGGAGGAGGAGGAGGAGGAGGAGAAAGAAGAAAAAGAAGAGGTACAAATCTGACCAAAGTAAAGAATGAATGACTAAAGGAATGAAATGATAAGGAGAGAAAATGTAATGGTAAAAATAAAGAAAGATTTGATTAAAGAAAAAAAGTAAGAAGGAACGGGAAAAAGAGAGGTGGAAAAGAATGAGTGAATAGAATGACTGAAGGAAAAGAAGGAAAAGAAAAGGAAGAGGAAGAGAAAAAAAGATAGGCGTGGAAAGAAAAGATAAAATTTGACAGGAAAGAGAAAGTAAAGGAAGGAAAAGACGAAAAGGAAAAGGAAGAGGAAGATAAAAGAATAAGAAAGACTGGGGAAAAGATAGGAATGTAAAGGAAAGATAAAAAGTTTGACTGAAAAAAAGAAAGGAAAAGGAAGGAAAAGACGAAAAGGAAAAGGAGGGAAGAGAAAATAATAAAAAAAGAATGGGGAAAAGAAAGGAGTGGAATAGAAAGATAAAGTTTAAAAGAAAAGAGAAAGTAAAGGAAGGAAAGGAAAAGGAAGAGAAAATAATAAAAAAGAATGGGGAAAAGAAAGGAGTAGTAAGGGAAGATAAAGTTTAACAGAAAAGAGAAAGTAAAAGAAGGAAAAGAAGAAACGGGAAAAGATTCAAGTGGGAAAAGAGTGAAAAGAAGAATGAATGGAAAAGACGAGGAGAAGGAGGGGAAGAATAGGTAAGGAGAAAAGAAAGAACTGGAAAAAAAGAAGAAAAAAAACAATCGAAGTGGAAACAGAAGAATGGAAGAAAAGAATGAATGAGAAACACGAAGGAAGGAAGAAAAATATGAAGTGATGAAATTTTAAAAGGAAGGAGGAGGAGGAGGAGGAGGAGAAAGAATAAGAAGAAGAATTAAAACAGAAAAAAAGAAAAAAAGAGGAAAAAGAATGAATGAGAAACAGAAAGGAAGGAAGGAAGGAAAATAAATATGAAGTGTTGAAATTTTAAAAGGAAGGAGGAGGAGGAGGAGGAGAAAGAATAAGAAGAAGAATTAAAACAGAAAAAAAGAAAAAAAGAGGAAAAAGAATGAATGAGAAACAGGAAGGAAGTAAGGAAGGAAAATAAATATGAAGTGATGGAAATTTGAAAGGGAAGGAGGAGGAGGAGGAGGAGGAGAAAGAATAAGAAGAAGAATTAAAACAGAAAAAAAGAAAAAAAGAGGAAAAAGAATGAATGAGAAACAGGAAGTAAGGAGGGAAAATAAATATGAAGTGATGAAATTTTAAAGGGAAGGAGGAGGAGGAGGAGGAGGAGGAGGAGGAGGAGGAGTCTTCGTAAACCTTCATTGATAATTCTAATCGTGGGAAAGATACCTGACAGTCCATACAGGTAAGCTTTGTAATAGGAGAAGGCTCTTTCCTCCCCCTACCCCCCTTTCCCTCCCTTCCTCCCCCCCCCCCCACACACACACATCACCTCTACCCCCTCTACCCACTCTACCTCTCCCAAGCCCCTCCCTCCAGTCTCTCCCTCACCTCTCATCTCCTTGTTCCTTCTTTCGCTTCTCCTATGCCTCTTTCTCTCTTCTCTCCTCCCTTTCCTCCCTTTCCTCCCAGAGCGATCACTCCTTCCATTGGCTCCTGGCTGCATGAAGGTATTAATTATCAAGTATCAACTATTTCGACTGGGCAGGAGTCACGTGATATGGCAGGAGCAGCGCAGGGATGGGAACTGGGCACGAATTCCCGAGGTCATATCCCTTTACAAAACCTCAAATCCCTCTTTCCCTGGGTGAGGTAATGAAGATATGAGAGTAGGGATGTTGAGATGGATGTTTGGGGATGCTGTGGTAGGGATGTGGATGCTGGGGGGGATGTGGGTGAGGTGGTGGAGCGGGGTAATTGAGGTGGTGGGAAGTGGTGAGCTGTGCCCCTGCGTCGCTCATCCCTGGCCGAGAGAGCAGAGGATTCCTTACCCAGCCAGTCAATCTTGAGAGCCTGGCGAGGGCGTGTGTGTGTGTGTGTGTGTGTCCGTGTTTGTGCAGTGTTGCTCTTTGCCGCCTCTCGGAATAGTGGAACGAAGTGTCACGTTGGGTAATAGCAAAG
>NC_066568.1:7847468-7889968 GCF_024679095.1 Eriocheir sinensis
TTTATACTTTCCCTTCATATTTTCTTCATTTTTATATATTTTTCTTCCTTTATATTTCTTCGTTTATTTCTATTTTTCCTTCATATTTTCTTCACTTTACATATTTTCTTCCTTTACATTTTCTTCACTTATAAATTTTCTTCCTTTAAATCTTCTTCACTTTTGTATATTTTTCTTCCTTTATATTTCTTCGTTTATTTCTATTTTTCCTTCATATTTTCTTCACTTTACATATTTTCTTCCTTTACATTTTCTTCACTTATATATTTTCTTCCTTTAAATCTTCTTCACTTTTGTATATTTTTCTTCCTTTATATTTTCTTCACATTTTCAACAACTTTTCTTCTCTTATTTATACATTTTTCACTCTTCCATGTATTGTCTTTAATCTTCTATAATTTTCTCGTCACACAAATTTTTCACTTTTCTTCATTTACATTTTCTCCTCATTTATATTTTTGTCACGTTCTTCACTATTTACATATTCTTCACTTACCAATATTATTTTCATCACATACTTTTAACTTTTCTTCATCTATATTTTCTTCACTTCATACTTTTCCTCAGTTTCTTCATATTTCTTTCACCTTTATTTTTTATTACTGACAGAAGAGCAAGTGGACGCAAAACACACATTAAAATCTTCATGACTATCAATTAAGGTTGTGAAATTGTTAAAATCACTAAGACATTCCTTCAATAATTCATAAGGTTTTGTCGCATACATTTTCTTCCCTGTGTGTGTGTGTGTGTGTGTGTGTGTGTGTGTGTGTGTGTGTGTGTGTGTGTGTGTGTACCGCTAATCACCATCATCATCATCATTTTATCAATATTATACATTATAGTAAAATCAGGAGGAGGCTTAATCATTCATGTTTCAATTCATTCATTTACACAATCTTTTTTTTTTCCTTTCATCATCCTGTCATTCATTAAAAAGTTTCCCGTATTTATGAATGTGCAATGAACTTCGGGGTCTTCTTTTTTTTCCTTTTTTCCTTCTAGTTCTTTATTTGCTTCATTTTTTATACTTAATTTATATCATTCGGAATTTTTTCACTTTTTTTCCCTTTACTTATTCTGTTTCTTTATTTCTTTGCTCTTTTTTGTTTTCATTTTATATTCTTTGTTAGTTTATACGTTTTTCTTTTCCATTTTTATTTTCTTATCCTACTTTTTATTGCTTTTACTCTTTGTTGATTTCTATTTTTTCTCATTCTACTTTTTTCTTTATCTTTTTAATATTGTTTTCCTTACATTCTCTTAATTATTTTCTATTTTCTATTTATTTTTTTCTACCACTTCAGTTTCGCTTATTCATCTTCGTTTTGCTCATTTTTTACTGTCTATGCAATTCTTCTCATTTTCTTTATTTATCCTTCCTTTTTCTTCCCCTTCTCTTCTCTTATTCATCTTCGTTTTACTCATTTTCTTTATTTATCCTTCCTTTTTCTTCCCTTTCTTTTCTCTTATTCATCTTCGTTTTGCTCATTTTTTACTGTCTATGCAATTCTTCTCATTTTCTTTATTTATCCTTCCTTTTTCTTCCCTTTCTCTTCTCTTATTCATCTTCGTTTTGCTCATTTTTTACTGTCTATGCAATTCTTCTCATTTTCTTTATTTATCCTTCCTTTTTCTTCCCTTTCTCTTCTCTTATTCATCTTCGTTTTTCCCACTTTATTTATCCTTCCTTTTTCTTTCATTTCTCATCTTTACTTTGTTTTTTGTCTTCTTATATATCTACTCTTCTTTTTTTCCTTATATCTCTTCAATGTCTAAAGCTTATATATAATCTTCGCTTTGCTGATGTTAACTTATATTTTCTCTGTATATCCTTCATTATTTTCTACTTTCTCCTTTATATTTTCCTTCCTACGACTTAGCATTTTTAACACATTACTTCACCTCAGAAATATGTATGTAAACCCGTCACTACCCATAACACTCTCTTTCGGATTCTTTTCTAGTATAATCTCTTTACTATTTATTCGGGGGAGGTCCGAGTCTGGTGTGTGTGTGTGTGTGTGTGTGTGTGTGTGTGTTAACATGTCAATTATTCTTTTCTTTTTTTATATGCATTTTTTGCGTATATGTTGTAATGCGTTTGTCTCGTTAAAATCCACAAAATATATAAAAATTAAATTCGTTCCTGTCATTTTCTTGTTGTTTTGGTCAATTAGAAGCGCAGGTGTGTGGCGCCATATATGTAACCAGTGTAGAAACGTAGGACAGGTGTGTGTGTGTGTGTGTGTGTGTGTGTGTGTGTGTGTGTGTACGTTAATTTGTGATCGTGTGAAGGTATGTCATGTTTGGTCTTCAGGTGTGTAGAGCAGGTAAAGACAGAACAGGTGTGTGTGTGTGTGGGAGGGAGAGTAGACATGTGAAGGTGTTTAGCAGGTGTGTGTGAGAGGAGGAAGGAGGAGGAGGAGAGAAGGGTCGTGTATGCAAGTTTCTGAGGTGAAAGTATTATTGCTACGTAGCGTTGGAGTACAGGTTTGCAGGGCAGGTGTGTGGGAGGGAGAATAGACGTGAAGGTTTGTTTTCATATGTGTGTGTGTGTGTGTGTATGTGCGTTTGTGAAGGTTATTAACAGGTATGGAGCAGGTATGTGTAAAGGGGAGGCGTGATTTCAGATGTGTAAAAGTGCTGGACAGGTGTGTGGAAAGGCAGGTGTGGAAAGAGGAAGAGGAGAAATGATAAAGAGAAGGTGAAGAGAAACAGACAGGTGTGTGGAATCTAACAGGAAACTTGTGTAGGTGTGTGTGAGAGAGGAAGGGACAGTCAGACATAGCTATATGGAAACCTAACGGATCAGATGAGTAAGGAAGGCAGCAGGTGTGTGTGAGAGAGGAAAGAGAGAAAGGTGGTCAGAATGTAACAGGTAAACAGGTGTGTAATGCAAGGCCGCAGGTGTGTGAGAGAGTAACGAGGAAAGTCAGGTTTGTAGAGCGAGATAACAGGTGTGTGAGAGCGACATGTAGCAGGTGTGAAAACGACAGGAAATAGATGTAGTGCAGAGCCAATCGACAGGTATATCGAGCAAAGTGACAGGTGTGTGGACTGTCAGGTGTGTTCGAGAGAGAAATCAGAAAACCATACATTATCTAACAGGACAGATGTTTAGAGCCAATTAGCAGGTGTGTGGAGCCCATTAACAGATGTATGGGACAGTCAGGTGTGTGTGAAAGAAAATGAATCAGAAAACAGGTGTGTAGAGCCAAGTAACAGGTGTAGAGAGCAAGATAAGAGGTTTGTAGAGTGATTTGACAGATGTGTGGGAGCGTCAGATGTGCCTCAGGTATGTGAGAGGGAAAAGGAACCCGAAAATAGTTTGGAATTTAACAGAACAGATGTGTAGAACGAAGCAACAGGTATAAAGAGCCTAGTGACAGGTTTGTAGAGTGTCAGGTGTGCGTTAATTGTGCTAGGTATGTGTCAGATGTGCGAAAGAGAGAGAAAAGGAACCAGAAAATCGTATCAAACTTAACAGGGCAGATGTGTAGAACGAAGCAACAGGTATACGGAGCCTAGTGACAGGTGTGCAGAGTTTCAGGTGTGTCTGGTAGGTGTCAGATGTGTGTGAGAGAGAAAAGGAACCAGAAAATCGTATCGAACTTAACAGGGCAGATGTGTAGGACGAAACGACAGGTATACGAAGCCAAGTGACAGGTGTGCAGAGTTTCAGGTGTGTCTGGTAGGTGTCAGTTGTGTGAGAGAGAGAAAAGGAACCAGAAAATCGTATCAAACTTAGCAGGGCAGATGTGTAAAACGAAGCAACAGGTATAGAAGCTAAGTGACAGGTGTGTGGAGTTTCAGGTGTGTCTGGTAGGTGTCAGTTGTGTGAGAGAGAGAAAAGGAACCAGAAAATCGTATCGAATTTAACAGGGCAGATGTGTAGAACGAAGCAACAGGTATACGGAGGCAAGTGACAGGTGTGTAGAGTGTCAGGTGTGTGAGAGAAAAGGAACCAGAAAATCGTATCAAACTTAACCGGTCAGATGTGTATAACGAAGCAACAGGTATAGGGAGCCAAGTGACAGGTGTGTGGAGTGTCAGGTGTGCGTCAGGTGTGCGTAACAAGATCCAGGGGTGCGCGCGGCGGGAGGTGCGGCGGCGGCGGCGGCGGTGGCGGTGGTGGCGGCGGCGGTGAGCTGGTGAGGTTTATTTGACGGGTTTGAAGGGAAAATAAAAGAGTTCTCGGGTTTATGCCTCCGCGGTGTTTGACTTGTGTTGCTGTTGCTGTTGTTGTTGTTGATGTTTGTTGTTGTTATTATAGATGTTTGTTTGTTTCTTTTTTTATTATTTTTTTGTCTATTTATTTATTTGTTTGTTCATATTTATTTTTGTGGTTTGTTTATTTTGTTGTGTTTTGTGTTTGGTTATTGTTCTTGTGTTTTCTTTCTTTCTTTTTGTTGTTAGTTTTGATTTTTCTTTTTCATCATTCTCTTCTTCTCATCATTATTATTATTATTATTATTATTATTATTATTATTATTATTATTATTATTATTATTATCACTACTACTACTACTACTACGAATATTAGCGGCAGAGTGAAAGTAAATCAGTCCAAGTTTTGTTTAAAATTCAGACCACGAGAAAAGCAAAAAAAAAAAAATAAATAAATAAATAAATAAATAAATAAAAGAGAAAAACAATACACTAAAAGATCAATGCCGCAATTTGTATATAGGGAATGAAAAAAAAGAGTTGATAGAGAAGCAAAAAATAAAAGAAAGAAAAGAAAAGAAAAGACGAGGACTCCAGGAACGTGAAAAATTTATACATGAATAAGACTTGTTGGGAAATCAGTTTGTCTGCATAAAAAAAAAAAAGATATTCAGAAAGGAAGAAAAATCAGTGAATATATTTCGAACATTGAAGAAAAGATGAAAAGATGAAGAAAGAAATAATACAAAAAGCTAGAGAAGAAGGAAAGAAAGATCAGTGAATATATATTGAACATTGAAGAAAAGACGAAAAGCTGAAGAAAGAAATGATACAAAAAGCTAGAGAAGAAGGAAAGAAGAAAGAAGAAGGCAAGAAAGATCAGTGAATATATAGAACAGTGAATAAAAGATGAAAAGAGGGAGTAGAAATAGAATAAAAAATTAAAAAAAAGGGAAGAAAGAAACGAGAATGATGAAAAAGAACAAGAAAACTTAAAAAAATGAAATATGACAAAAAAAAGGTAAGAAAGAATGAACGGAAAAAATGAAGATACAGTTGAGTATTAACCAAAAAAAAAGGGGAGGAAAAAATAAGAAAAAAAAAAGAAGAAAAAGAGAAAGAGAAAGAAAAGAAGCAGCAAAACATAAACACATATAGACAAATAAAGAAAAGAAATCTGTCCAAGTAAATAAATATATCTGCATGAAAGGAAGAGGAGAAACAGCGACAGCAACGGAAAAAAAAACGTAGTAATATCTAAAAAAAAAAAAAAAACTAAGTAAATGAATATGTCTGCATGGAAGGAAGAGAAAACAACAACAACGACAACAACAAGCAAAAAAAACAACAGCACCGCGATAGCCAAACGAAAAAAAAAATAAAGAAAAAAAAAACACAAACAAGCTCTCGAAGTGAATTAATATGTTTGCATGGAAGGAACAGGAACAACAACAAGAAAAGAAAGCACCGGGTAGTAATATCGACTCCGAGATAAAGCGATAGCCAGATATTAATTGCCGCCGCACCTGTCCAGGGCCGCGCAGGTGACCCCGGCGCTTCGGTCTGGCAGGTGAAGGGCGCCGCGCAAACCTTGGCTCGCTCATGATGGCATAGGGCTGTATTTTAAGACACCATCGCTTCTCACATCGACTATTTCTACAGGTCAAAGAGGGGATCAATCGGGTCTTCATGAGTGTTTTTTTAAGGTTCATGGCACAGAAGAAGGGTCAAACTACCACCAGGGTCATAAAGCTACCCCTGGAAAGGCCTACAGCTCCTACGAAAGCCATGTCAAATATGTGAACTTGGGCGACGAAATGTTTTAAAATACGACACATATTCCTAGTCTTTCTACGAGCATGTGGTCCCTGAGTGAAGACGCCTCGGCCCTTGCTTCGAAACTAACCACGCGGTGTTCTGGAAAATACTCTCATTGTGATTGGATTCCTCGTCAAAATAACCTTAAGTGACTCCTAACCTAACCTGACCTAACCAAACCTAACCAGACCAAACCAAACCAAACCTAACCAGACCAAACCAAACCAGACCTAACCTAACAAAATCAAACCAAACCAAACCTAATCTAACCTAATCTAACCTGACTTGACCTGACCTAACCAAACCAAACCAAACCAAACCAAACCAAACCAAACCAAACCAAACCAAACCTAACCTAACCTAACCAAACCGAACCAAACCAAACCAAACCAAACCAAACCAAACCTAACCAAACCAAACCAACCCTAACCTAACCTAACCAAACCAAACCAAACCAAACCTGACCTCACCTGTTCAAAAGTGGGCGAAACTTGTACGTACTTAGACGGGAAATACGCCTCGGGGTGACCACTGTTGGACGAAGGAGACATGTGAAGGTGTTTAGCAGGTGTGTGTGTGTGTGTGTGTGTGTGTGTGTGTGTGTGTGTGTGTGTGTGTGTGTGTGAGGGGGAAGAGGAGGGGAAAAGAGTCGTGTCTCTCTCTCTCTCTCTCTCTCTCTCTCTCTCTCTCTCTCTCTCTCTCTCTCTCTCTCTCTCTCTCTCTCTCTCTCCTTTTTTTCTTTTCTTTGGTCTCCCTTCTAATTATCTCCCTTTTTCCCTCCTTTCCTCCCTCCCTTTTCCCTTCTTTCGTTTTTTCCCTCCATAATAATAGTAATGATGATGATGATAGTAAAAATAATAATAATAATAATAATAATAATAATAATAATAATAATAATAATGACATGTAGTGAGATAGTTCCTTTTTGCTTCCGTTATTTATTCGTTCTTATTTATTTTTTTCATGTTTTTTCTTGTTATTTTTTTTCAATGTTTTTGTTTAGTATTTCAATTTTAGTTTAATTTTTCTTTATTTTTTTGTTTGATTTTTTTGTATTTTTTTTTTTTTTTTGAAATTTTTCATTTTTGTTATTTTTTTATATTTGTATTTTTTTTTGTTTTATTTTTGTTGTTGTTTTTTTGTTATTTTTTCATGAGATTACGTTCCTGTTATTACCTTTACTTATTCTTTTTTTTGTTGTTTTCTATTTCCACGTCTTTATCATCATCTATCTATCTATCTATCTTTTCAGTATCTATCTATGTATCTATCTTATCACTTCTATTCATTATCCATCATTATTATTATTTTTACAGAAACGGTAAATTACAATCCGGTCCTTGCATAACACCATTGATGACAGTGATGTTGATGGTGATGACAGACTAATGGTGGTGATGGCGATGGTGATGATAGTGGTGTCATTTGCGGTGAAGGTAATGGTGATGGTGGTATTATTAGCAGTCGTGGTGATGGTGGTGGTGGTGGTGGTGTTGAGGTAGCCGTGGTGGTGGTGGAAGGGAAGGAAGGAAGGAAGGAAGGAAGAAAGAGAAGAAAGAAGGAAGAAAAGAGAGAAAGAAAGAAAGGAAGGAAGAAAAAGAAAGGAAGGAAAGAATGCAGAAAGAAAGAAAGAAGGAAAAAAAAACGAAAGAGATAAAATGAAAAGGAAAAAACGAGAAAAGGGAAGGAAAAGGAAGGTGGAAGGGGGAAATAAATAAAAAAAGAAGGGAAAGAAGGAAAAAAAATCATAGAGAAAAAAAAAGGAATAAGGGATAAAACGGAAGAGAGAACATAAAGATAGAAATAATAAAGATGATGATGGAAGGAAAAACGGAGGAAAAGAGGAAGAGGAAAAAGAGATGAGATAATTAAGGAGAAAGAAAGGAGAGATGAGAAAGAGAGAGTGTGAAAGAGAGTAGGGAAGAGGAGGAGGAGGAGAGAAAGAGGAAGAAGGGAGGAAAGGGGGAGGGAAAAAAAGGGTGCAAAGGGGTGAGGAGGAAGCACCTCTTATCCTCCTGAAATCTGAGGAGAAGGAGGAGGAGGAGGAGGAGGAGGAGGAGTCGTGGGAAACATCGGTGTGTCTTCTTAGGTTTAACGAAGAGAGAGGAGAAGGAGGAGGAGGAGGAAGAGGAGGAATTACAAGGAAAGGGAAATAAGGAACGAATAAAGAAAGGAATGAGGGAAGAATAGGTGATAAAAGAAGGGGAATGAAGAATAGATGATGATGATGATGAGGAGGAGGAGGAGGAGGAGGACAGATTAATCGAAAGAAGGAAGAGAGGAAGCAGGAAGGTAATTAAAAGAAAGATGAAAGGAAAAACTGAGGAAAAAAGAGAGAAAGGAAGGATGGAGAGATAAGAAGGCAGGGAAGAAGGAAAGAGGAGGGAAAAAGAAAAAGGAGAAAAACGAAGAGTGGAAGGAGAAAATGGGAAGAGATAAAGGAGAAGAAGGAAATAGAAGATAGAGTTAGGGAAGGGAAGAAAGGAGAAATAGAAGAGGAAGAAACGGGGGAAGAAGATAAAAGGATAGATGGATAGAAAAGAAGGGTGGAAAAGGGAAAGGAGAAAAGGAAGGGAAGATGGGTAGAAGATAAGAAAAGAGGGAGAGAAAAGAAAGGGAAGGAAGGAAAGGGGAAGGAGAGAAGAGGAAAGGGGGAAGGGAGGGGGAGGTCTGGAATGTAAGGAATGTGTGTGTGTGTGTGTGTGTGTGTGTGTGTGTGTGTGTGTGTGTGTGTGTGTGTGTGTGTGTGTGTGTGTGTGTGTGTACCTAGATTATGACACTTTTTTTTTTTTAAGTGCACACAAAAGTAACTTGAGCAGGTGTCCCACTCAAGAGGAAGAGGAAGAGGAAGAGGAGAAGGAGGAGGAGGAGGAGGAGGAGATGATGACGATAATGAGAATAGAAAAAAAATAATGGAAGGAAATAATAGGAAGAAGAATGTTATAGAAAAAAAAATGATGAAGAAGAAGAAAAAGGAGGAGGAGGAGGAGGAGGAGGAAATGGGAAGAACAAAACAAAAGAAAGACGAAAAGAAGGAGAAAAAGAAAGAAGATGAAGATAATAAAGATGATGAAAAAAGAACACCAAGAACAAGATGAACAACAAAAGGAGGAGGAGGAGGAGGAGGAAGACGAGGAGGAGGAGGAGGAGGAAAAGGAGAAGGACGAGGAGGAGGAGGAGAAGGAAAAGATGACCATTGCACACACATCTCCTCCTCCTCCTCCTCCTCCTCCTCCTCCTCCTCCTCCTCATCTCAGATTCATCACGTGCCTCTCTTCCTCTCGAATGTGAATCAAAATGGAAATTATGTTTGAATTATAAGTTGAATCTTCTCTTCACAGCTGCGGGGGAGGAGGGGGAGGAGGAGGAGGAGGAGGAGGAGAAGGAGGGGGAGGAAGAGAAGGAGGAGGTTCAAGGCCAGCACTTCGGTTGTTAGTACTTCGGTCTCTTCTTCATCTTCTTCTTCTTCCTCTTCTTCTTTTTTATCTTCTTTTTCTTCTTCGTTTTCCTCCTGTTCCTTCTCCATTTTTCTTCCTTTCTTCCTTTTTGTCATTCTTTTCCTCTTCTCATTATCTCTCATCCTCTTTCCCCCTCCTCCTCTTCTTCCTCCTCACCTTCCTCTTCTTCATTTTCTCCTCCTCCTCTTCTTCCTTTTCCATATTACCGCCCTCTCCTTTTTTTCTGTTTTTATCCCTCCTCTTTGTTTTCTGTTCCTCCTCCTCCTCCTCCTCCTAATGAGAATGGATGTTTTTTTTTTTTTACATCAGAAAATCAATTATCTCGATGGACACTTATTTTCCTTTTTTTTTTTTTGTGGGTTGGCGCCATTTTGTTTCCTGGTTGTTGTTGTTGTTGTTGTTGTTGTTGTTGTTGTTGTTTGAAAGATTTTGTGTATACGATTCTATTTATCTATCATTCTATTTCTCTTCTTCTTTATTCTTCTTCTTCTTCCTCCTCTTCCTCTTCCATTTCCCTTTTCCATTTCTCTCTTATCCAACTCCTCCTTCTCCTCCTCCTCCTCCTCTTCCCTCCTGTTTCCTTCCTTCCTCCTTTCCTCCACATCGTCTTCTTCCTCCCTTTTTTCCCTCTCCCTCTTCTTCTTCCAACTTTTTCCTTCTTCCTCTTCTTTCTCTTCCACTTCTCGCTTTCTTCCTCTTCCTATTTTGACCTCTCTCTTATCTATCTTCTTTTCCTTCTCTTCCCTCCTGTTTCCTTCCTTCCTCCTCTCCTCCACATTGTCTTTTTCCTCCTTTTTTTCCTCTCCCTCTTCTTCCTCCATTTTTTTCCTCTGCCTCTTCTTTCTCTTCCATTTCCTATTATCACCTTTCCTTATCCACCTCCTCCTCTTCCTCTTCCCTCCTGTTTCCTTCCTTCCTCCTTTCCTCCTCAACGTCTTTTTCCTCCTTTTTTTCCCTCTCTCTCCCTCTTCTTCCAACTGTTTTTCTTTCTCCCTCTTCGTCAACCACCCACCAACCTCTCTACCACTACCACCACCACCACCACCACCACCCCCTACCACCTGTTTTAATGAAGTCCCCCGTGTCCAACCATGTCTCCCCTGTGTCCAAAAGTCCCCCCTTTGTCCAACTGTCCCCACTCGTCCCCCTGTGTTTCCCCGTGTCCATCCTTGTTCCACCGTGTTCATCCCTGTCCCCCACCCACCCCCGTGTTCCCCCGTGTCCACCTGGCTATTGTTCGTGGCGGGCGTGTCCTTTGTAAGGCAGGGGGAGACAATGGCGGCGTCGGCTAGTGTTGCAGCGCTGTGATTTTTGTGTTGGACAGGTGACGAGATGAGCCGATGATGCTCCTCTTCTTCTTCTTCTTGTTACCTGGGACTGGGAGAGGGGGGGGGTTCCTGCTCTCTCTCTCTATCTCTATCTCGGGGTGTCTCTATCTCTCTCTTTCTCTATCTCGAGTCGTCTTTATACCTCTCAAACTGTCTATCTATTTTTTTTTTTTTTTACAGCAGAGGAGACAGTGCAAGGGCGTAAAAAAAAACAATAATAAAAAAAAAAGCCCGCTACTTATTGCTCCTGAATAGTGTCCAAAAAGAGTAATCTATTTATCAATCAGTTTATCTATCCCGGGCTTTCTCTATTTCCCTTGCTGGCGGTCTTTGTCTATCTATATGTCTATCTTCTGTTTCTCTCTCTAGTTCTCAATTTTGCCTTCTCATTATTTTTTCCCTATCTCTCATTCTCTATTTTTATCTGTCTATCTATATATATACGCCGCCGTGGCCTAGTGGTCAGCGCTCTTGGGTCGGCATGCATCCCACCCAGCTTCTCACCCTTCCTCTCGGGCTGGTGAATAAATGGGTACCTGGGGACACCTGGGGAAGGTAAACTGTGGTAACCCGGATGTCACACTGGCCCTGTGTCCCGGGGTGATGGGCTCCCTCCCGCCACAGGCTCAGAGGGTCAACAGGACGGAGATGAGCACCGGAGCCACGCGCAGCTATAGCGTATGCACCCACCTTACCTTTACCCTGTGGCCCTGCCTTTACCTGTCTATCTTTATATCTGTTTATCTCAAGTGGTCGATTTTTATTTTATCTCTTTTACTGTCATTTAACTGTCATCTTCTTGTTGTTCTCTTCAAGTTGTTTTCCTGGCTTACCCATGCATTGTAGACATGACATTGTATAATAACGTTTGCTAGCCCTGATGAACCCCACAACATGGCATTATAAACAAAGTCAGCTGGGTTTTTTATTATTATTATTTTATTTTTTACGTCTTGGCCTGTGGTGCCGGTAGGCCTTCATAGTAGGGCCTGATGGTCGGCCCCAGCTCGTTGTGGCGCAGGCAAGTGTTTATAGTGGCGCCATCTTTACTTATCAGCATTTTCCATTTTAGACACCTAGTTGCATAATATAAATTGTTGGGGTGTGTTGGAGGGTCATGCGACGCCGATCTTGCACGTTTTTGTGCTATTAACACTTGTTATTTCTCTTTCTTTTCCTTCCTTCCTTCCTTCTTTCTCTTATTATCTCCGTTTTCTTCCTTCTCTCTCTCTCTCTCTCTCTCTCTCTCTCTCTCTCTCTCTCTCTCTCTCTCTCTCTCTCTCTCTCTCTCTCTCTTTATCTTATCGTGTGTTTGTCTATCTCTTTACCTATTAGTTTATCTCGCATTCTTTTTTGACGAATATAAATGTGGAATAAAAAAAGAACAAGCAAGAAGAAGAGAAGAGAAAATGGCTGAAGAGGAGGAGGAAGAGGAGGAGAAGAAGGAGTAGGCAGAGGAAGAAGACAAGTTGCATGAGGAGGAGGAGGAGGAGGAGGAGGAGGAACATCAATTGTGCATCTTTTTGTATTACATTTGAGAGAGAGGGGAAAAGAGAGAGAGAGAAAGAGAGAGACAAAGAAAATAATAAAAGCAGAGAATTAATCCCCGTGCTATTATGGACAAGAAAATTAGAAGGAAAAAAAAGGACGAGCCAGAATTATTTCATTAAACACACGCAAATGTAAAGAGAGAGAGAGAGAGAGAGAGAGAGAGAGAGAGAGAGAGAGAGAGAGAGTGTACAAACAGGTAAATTACAGGTGAACTCAACTCATTAATTGCCTGAACCTTTTAATTCCTTCACTATTCATACAAGTTTATCTTTGCATGTTTTATCCTCATTTTTTTTTATTTCTTTTATTTATTCTTTTTTATCACTTTCTTGGCATCTCTCTCTCTCTCTCTCTCTCTCTCTCTCTCTCTCTCTCTCTCTCTCTCTCTCTCTCTCTCTCTCTCTCTCTCTCTCTTTGTTTTCCCTTCTCATTATCTCCATTTTTCCCTCCTTACCTCCCTCCCTCTTCCCTCTTTCTTTCCTCCGTATATTTTTATCTCCTTTCCTTTCTTCTTTTCTTCTTCTTTCTTCCTCTTCTTTTCCCCTTCTCGTTACCTCCCTTTTTTCCCCTCCCTTCCTATTTCCTTCTCTTCCTTCCCTTCCCCACTCTTTCTCTTGTTTTTCTCCTCCCTGTTCTTCCTTCTCCATATCTCTTTTCCTTCCTTCCTTTTTCTGTTTTTTTTTTAATATCTTCCTTTTCTTCCTTCTCTCCCTCCCTCTCTTCCTTGCCTCCTTTTCTATCGCATTTCCTTCACTCTTCCTCTTCTTTATTTTATTTCATCTCTATCTTCCTTCCTTCCTCTTCTCTTGATTTCTTCCCCACGTTTCTTCATTCCTTCCTATCTCCCTTCTTTCCTCCTTCCCTCCCTTCCACCTTCCTCATAAAGATAGGAAAGAAGGAAGGGATGAATAGAGGAAGAAAGAAAGACGGAAGGAGGAAGAAAGGAAAGAAGACAGATGAAAGAAGAAAGGAAGAAGGGAAGGAAGGAATGAAGAGGAAGAAGGGAAACAAAGAAAGAATAAGAAGGAAGGAAGGAAGAGGAAGAAGGGAAACAAAGAAAGAATTAGATGGAAGGAAGGAAGGAAGAGAGGAAAAAAAACAGAAGGATATAGGGATGGATGAAGAAAGGAAAGAAAACAAATGAAGAAAGAAAGAAAAAGATAGACAAAGATTAAGAAAGAAATTGAATGACAGATATGAAGATGAAGAAAGAAAGAAAAAAGGAATAGGAAGAAAGGAAAGAAGAAATAGAGAGAGAGAGAGAGAGAGAGAGAGAGAGAGAGAGAGAGAGAGAGAGAGAGAGAGAAATCAGACCACAGACCCCATGGTCCAGACTTGGTGGTCTGTCCTTAACCTAAGTGATTTTACATAATCAGAAGACTCCAAAACGTTGCATTTCTACTCTAGTTGATATCTGGACCACTGATGATGGAGAGAGAGAGAGAGAGAGAGAGAGAGAGAGGATAGGTGGGAAGCAAGGTCACGGACACACAAACAGACAAACACACCCAAAATCATTATTGTTATTGTGTGACTCCAAAAAAAATGAGTCTGGCAGTCACATAATATTCGCAATTTATTTTTGTTCGTACTGTTAAAAGTTTATTGCTGCCCTAAAAAGTCGGGAATGTGAGAGAGAGAGAGAGAGAGAGAGAGAGAGAGAGAGAGAGAGAGATGATAGGAATGGAGGGAATCTGACGGTTATCTATTTTATATAAGAACGAAGAGAGTGTAGTACAATTGCCTTTGTGTGTGTGTGTGTGTGTGTGTGTGTGTGTGTGTGTGTGTGTGTGTGGTATACATGACTACATACATATCTTCGGTTTAAGAATAACATGCATACCTGTTCTCTCTACGCAGGTTTGTTCAAGTCAGGTGTGTGAGGGGCTATTAACAGGTCTGGGTCAGGTGTAATGATTAACAGGTTTGCACATCCTCAGCCTCATCCCTGTGTTGTCCATGTTACTAATGCAAGAGTTGACCAGTATCTTTAGTCTCTCATCCCTTTTACTGGTCTCACTCCCTAATCCAAGAGTTAACCAGTATCTCCATTCTTTTATCCCTTTCCTTGGTCTAACTCCCTAATGCAAGAGTTGACCAGTATCTTCCTTCTTTTATCCCTTTCCTTGTTCTAACTCCCTAATGCAAGAGTTAACCAGTATCTTCATTCTCTCATCCCTTTCCTTGGTCTAACTCCCTAATGCAAGAGTTAACCAGTATCTTCATTCTCTCATTCCCTTTTCCTTGGTCTAACTCCCTAATGCAAGAGTTAACCAGTATCTTCATTCTTTTATCCCTTTCCTTGGTCTAACTCCCTAATGCAAGAGTTAACCTGTATCTCCATTCTTTTATCCCTTTCCTTGGTCTAACTCCCTAATGCAAGAGTTAACCTGTATCTTCATTCTTTTATCCCTTTCCTTGGTCTAACTCCCTAATGCAAGAGTTAACCAGCATCTCCATTCTTTCATCCCTTTCCTTGGTCTAACTCCCTAATGCAAGAGTTAACCAGTATCTTCATTCTTTCATCCCTTTCCTTGGTCTAACTCCCTAATGCAAGAGTTAACCAGTATCTCCATTCTTTCATCCCTTTCCTTGGTCTAACTCCCTAATGCAAGAGTTAACCAGCATCTCCATTCTTTCATCCCTTTCCTTGGTCTAACTCCCTAATGCAAGAGTTAACCAGCATCTCCATTCTTTCATCCCTTTCCTTGGTCTAACTCCCTAATGCAAGAGTTAACCAGTATCTCCATTCTTTCATCCCTTTCCTTGGTCTAACTCCCTAATGCAAGAGTTAACCAGTATCTTCATTCTCTCATCCCTTTTACCATTTAACTCCCTAATGCAAGAGGTAACCAGTATCTCCATCCTTTCATCCCTTTCCTTGGTCTAACTCCTTAATGTTAACCAGTATCTTCAATCTTTCATCCCTTTCACTGGTCTAACTTCCTAATGCAAGAGTTAACCAGTATCTTCATTCTCTTATCCCTGTCACAGTTCAACTTCCTAATGAAAGAGGCAATCTGCATCTTCATTCTCTCATCCCTTTCCTTGGTCCATATTCCTGATGCAAGAGTTAACCAGTATCTTCATTCTCTCATCCCTTTTTACTTTAGCTCTTTCTAATTCCATCCAAAAAGGGTAGAAAAAGGGGGAAGCCTAAAAAAAGGAAAATGGGCATGTGAAAAGGAATAAAAAGGAAATAAAAAAATGGCAAAAACGGAATGTTGAAGAGAGTGCAAGGGAAATAAACAACAACAGAAGGGTAAAAAGGGCGGCATATGAACTCAGGTGAACAGGTGAAGAGAAAGGTGCGTAATTAGGTAGCAGGTGTGTGTTGAACGGGTTGCTTCTACTACTACTACTACTACTACTACTACTACTACTACTACTACTACTACTACAACCCCTGATCAATAAATGTAATAATAATAATAATAATGATAATGATAATGATAATAATAATAAAATGTTTCTTGGATTGAACGCGATAAGGAAAAAAGACTGAGGTGAGTGAAAAAGGACGTTTGTGTGTGTGTGTGTGTGTGTGTGTGTGTGTCGGACTGGTGGTGGCGGCGGCGGAGGTTCAGGAATGTTGGAGGCGGAGGAGGAGGAGGAGGAGGAGGAGGAGGAGGAAGAAAGGAAGAAGAAAGAGAAGACGAAATAGTTGAAAAGGGAAGCAATAGTTAGTTGAAAAAATACTATATAGAACCACAGTAGTAGTAGTAGTAGTAGTAGAGATAACAATAGCAGTGGTGATGTTGATAGGGATGGTAGAGATGTTATTCGGACCGTGTAGTGGTGGTGATGATGGTGGTGGTGGTGATGATGGTGGTGGTGGTGACTGTGGTGGTGATGATGATAGTGGTGGTGATGTTGGTAGTGGAGGTGGTGATAGTCGTGGTGGTGATGTTGGTAGGTGGTGATGGTGGTGATGGTGGTGGTTCAGACTTCTCTATTCTCACGCCTCACTGCAATCCCATGAGCAAATACTCCCCCTCCTCCTCCTCCTCCTCCTCCTCCTCCTCCTCCTCTTCTTCCTTCCCTCCACACTGCTCTCGCTTCTCTCTCTCTCTCTCTCTCTCTCTCTCTCTCTCTCTCTCTCTCTCTCTCTCTCTCTCTCTCTCTCTCTCTCTCTCTCTCTCTCTCTCTCTCTCTCTCTCTCTCTCTCTTCTCTCTCTTTTCTCTCTTTTCTCTCTTCCCCTTTTCTCTTCTCCTCTAATTTACTTCATCTCGCCTACTTTTTTGTCTTTTGTCCTTTTCTTTCATTTTCTCTTCTCTTCTCTTCATCCTTCTCTATTCCTTTATCTCTTCAATGTTCTCTATCTCTTATTATCTCTGTTTGTCTTCTCTTCTATTTTCTCTTCTATTTCTTCTTCTTCCATCCGTTTATTTCCTCTTTGGCTTCTCTCCTGGTTTTCTTTTCTTTCTCCTCTTCTTCTCTTTTCTTCTCTTCCTCTCTTCTCTTTTTTTATCTTTCCTCCCCTGTTCTTTATCTTCTCCTCCTCCTCCTCCTCCTCCACCTCCTCCTCCTCCTGCTCCCCCAGTATTCATTTTTCTTCTTTTTTTCTTCTTTTTCTTGATCAGTTTCTTCCCTCTCGTCCTGTTTGAATTCTTGTTTTCTCTTATTTATTCTCTCTCTCTCTCTCTCTCTCTCTCTCTCTCTCTCTCTCTCTCTCTCTCTCTCTCTCTCTCTCTCCTCATAATCTTTCTTCTTTCATTCCTTCCTTCATTCCTTCCTTTCTTTCTTTTTCTCTTTTTTCTTTCTTTCTTGCCTTCTATCTTTACTTTTTTTTCCTTCCTTCCTTCCTTCCTTTTGTTTATCTGTTTATCTACCTATCTTTACTTCCTTTCTTCCTTTGTCTTCCTTTGTCTTCCTTTACCCTTCCTTATATACCTTCTCCTCCTCTTCCTCTTCCTTCCTTTCCTCTTCCCATATATCTTTCTTCTTTCCCTTCCTCTTTCCTCTTTCGTCCCTCACCCTTTTCCTTCCTCCCTCCATTCGTCCCTCCTCCTCCTCCTCCTCCTCCTCCTCCTCTTCCAGCACCCTATTAAACTTACCTCATATTAAAGTCTCTCCTCAAATTTTAATGACCGAGAGAGAGAGAGAGAGAGAGAGAGAGGGGGGGGGGTAGTGTTGCTTAGTGTAAGGAAGAATGGGAGAGATAAAGAGGATATGAGGGGAGGAGGAGGAAGAGGAGGAGGAGGAGGTTGTAAAGGTAGAAAGAAGAAAAGAAAAGAGGAGAGGAAGTGAGAGAGAAGGAAGAAGGAGAAAAAAGAGAAGAGGGAGTTAGAGAAAAAAGGGGAAGAGAGGAGTGATTTAGTTAATTAAGGGAAGTAAAGAGGAATGAAGAAGAAGAGAATGAGAGAAAAGTGAAGAGATGAGAAGAGAATAAAGGGGAGAAGGAGAAAAAAAGAGATACAGGGGCAATGGGACGAAGAGAAATAGAAGCAATTGAAGAGTAGATAAGAGAAAAGGAAGAGAGAATGGGAGAGAAAGAGGAAAGGAAGGAAAGGAGGAAAGAGAAAAAGACAAATCAGATGGGTGGAGAGGAGAAAAGAGGAGTAAAGAAGAGGAGAAGAGAAGAGAAGAGGATAAAGAAACAGAATTGAGACGTTTTGAAGAATAGAAAGAGGAGGAACGATAGAGAGATAATTAAAGAAGAGAGAGAAGCGTAGAAGAGAAGAAGAAGAAGAGAAGAAGAGAAGAGGTGTGGTTGAAGAATCATGGGGGAGGGCATACGTTTTTTTTTTTTTAAGAGAAAGATTGATTGTGAGAGGAGGAGGAGGAGGAGGAGGAGGAGGAGGAGGCAGGTGCACGGTGAGGCCGAGGAAGACAGGTAAGGGTGGGAAGGGCAGGTGTGTGTGGAATGCCCCCCCCCCCTCACCCCCCCCCCCACCTTTCCTCACCTTCCCTCCCTCCGTATACCTCCAATCCTTTGCTTCCCTTTGCCTTCCCTCCCTCCCTTCCTTCTCTCCCTCTCTCTCTCCTATTGTCCCTCCCTTCTTTCCTTCTCTCCCTCTTCTTTTCTTTCTCTCTTCTTCCTCATCTTTCCCTCCCGCCTACCTTTCTCTCTCCTGTCTTCCTCCTCTTTTCTTCCTCACTCTTCTTCGCTCTTCTCTCCCTTTTTTTTCTCTCCATTTATCCTCCTCCTCCTCCTCCTCTTCCTTATCTTCCTCTCCTTTCCTTCCCATCCTCACCTCCATCTTCTCTTCCTTCCCTTCTTTCCTCTCCTTTTCCTTCCCTCCTCTCCCTCTCTTCATCTTTCTCTTCCCTATCATTCCCTCCCACTTACCTCTCTCTCCTACCTTCCTTTATTTCCCTCCCTCACTCTCTTCTTTCTTCTCTCCTTCCTTTTCTCTCCCCTTTCCTTCTTTTATCTCCATTTATCTTCGTCTTTTCCTCCCACTTCTTTCTCCATTCTTTTTTCCTCTCCTTCCATCTTTCTCTCCTTCCTTTTCTCTTTTTTGCCTTCCTCTTCGTCTGTTTCCTCATTCCCTATTCTATTCTTATCTCCCTTTTCTTCCTTTTCTTCTTCGCTTCATTGTTTCCTTCACCCTCTTCTCCTTTTCACTTCTTATTCCTCTTTTTCTTCTCTTTTCTTTCCTATCGTCTTTTACCATCTCGTCTCCGCTGTTGTTGTTTTTTTGTTTTGTTTTTTAGTTCTCCTCCTTTTCTCCTCCTCATCTCCTCTTCTTCCTTCTTGTCTTCCTCCTCCTGTTCCTCCTTCTCATCCTCTCTTCTTCGTCCTCATCCTCTTCTTCCTCCTCTCCCTCCTCCTCTTCCTCCTCGCCTTCCTCTCTCTCCTCTTCTTTCTCTTCCTATTTCTTCTCCTGTTCTTCTCCAGTTCTTCCTTTTCTATATGCAGTTTCACCTCTTCCTCCTCGTCTTTCTCCTCTTCCTTCCCGTCTTCCTCTCCTTTCTCTTCCTATTTCTTCTCCAGTTCTTCCTTTTCTATATGCAATTTCAGGTCTCCACAACCACCAACACCTCCACCTCCTCCTCCTCCTCCTCCACCTCCTCCACCTCCTCCTCCTCCTCCACAACGACATGGCACGTACTAACGACACCTAAACGCCAACCAACCAATCACAGCCTTCCTCCTCCTGTTCCTTGTCTCCCATTGGTCGACGTTCCCGCGCGGCGACACTCACACGCACGCGCAACACGACAACAATTTCTCTCATAATTTAGCAAGGCGACGACACATGTGAGAGAGGCGATCAATTAAGGTGTTGAGAGGGTGGTGAGGTGGGTGGAGGGGAGTGGTGGTGGTGGTGGTGGTGGTTGTGGTGGTGGTGTTGGTGGTTGTGGTGTTGTTGTTGGTGGTGGTGGTGGTGGTGTTTAGTTCCTTCGTGTCGTCACTATTATTATTATTATTATTATTATTATTATTATTATTATTATCGTCATTATTATTAAGCCGTTGTGTCCTCTGTGTGTGGTGTGGAGGGGGGTCTGTGTGTGTGTGTGTGTGTGTGTGTGTGTGTGTGTGTGTGTGTTTGTGTGCGCGCGCGCGCGTGCCCTGATGATGATGATTTTTGGTTGTCTGCCGCATGTCCTGTTCTTATTTTCAATTCTACCTGTGTCTCCCCCACCCACACACAGTGCCAAAGCGCATTCCTTACACATTGCAACACACACACACACACACACACACACACACACACACACTCAGCCCATCTAACCCCCGTCTTCTCTCTCCCCTACAGGCTGGTGGACGGCGCGGGCGGCGTGCTGGGGGCGTGCGCGTCGTGCTAGTGTCGTGCCGCAGTGAGCGTCACCGCGGCCCGTGACGCCGAGCCGCCTCCGCCGCCTCCGTGGTGTGCGCCGTGCGGGTGTGCAGTGCCGTGGTTGTGTCGCCGCGCGGTGGTGTGTGGCGCCGTGATGCACCGGCGTGATGTGTGAGCCCCGCCGCCTCGGGGAGGGGAGGGGGCCGGCTGTCCCCTCCCACTCCGCCGCCCTCGCGCCCCCCTGCCGCCCCCACTGCTGCCGGGGCCGCAGACGGGCCGTGGCCGAGGGCCGCGCGGGGGCGAGGACAGTGGCCGGCCGTGACAGGACTCATCCGCCGCGCGCCGCCGTGTTGCTGCCGCTGGTGCTGCTGCTGCTGCGCCCCGCCGCCGCCGAGTACGTGCGGGAGTTCGAGGTGTCCGAGGGCGTGGCGATAGGGACCAACATTGGCTACATCGGTGACAGTAACCCCGGCCAGCCGCCGCCGCCCTCGCCGCCCTACCTGATCGTGCCCGTACCGGGCAGCCCCGTGGACTCCGACCTGCGCATCGAGGAGGACACGGGCGAGATCAAGACCATGGTGGTGCTGGACCGCGAGCTGCGCGCCTCCTACTCGCTGGTGGCCATCCCGCAGTCCGGCGAGAGCATCCGCGTGCTGATCCGCGTCAAGGATGAGAACGACAACGCGCCCACCTTCCCCTCGGCCGTCATGAACATTGACTTCCCGGAGAACACGCCGCGGGACGTCAAACGCACGCTGGCGCCGGCGCGGGACCGCGACCTGGGCATCTTCAACACGCAGCGCTACCGCATCGTGTCTGGTAACGTCAACAACGCCTTCCGCCTTTCGTCGCACCGCGAGCGGGACAGCGTCCTCTACCTCGACCTGCAGATCAACGGCTTCCTTGACCGCGAGACCACGGCCTTCTACTCGCTGCTGATCGAGGCCTGGGACGGGGGGTCGCCGCCCCTCAAGGGCTCCATGACCGTCAACATCACCATCCAGGACGTCAACGACAACCAGCCCATCTTCAACCAGAGCCGCTATTTCGCCACCGTGCCAGAGAACGCCACCATCGGCACCTCGGTGCTGCAGGTGCTGGCCACGGACACGGACGCCGGCGACAACGGCAAGATCACCTACTCCATCAACCGCCGCCAGAGTGACCGCGAGAACATGTTCCAGATCGACCCCAAGTCCGGCGTGATCTCCGTCAACCGGCCGCTGGACTTCGAGGCCAAGGAGGTGCACGAGCTGCTGGTGGTGGCGCGCGACAACGGCGACCAGCCCCTCGAGACCACCGCCTTCGTGTCCATCCGCGTCATCGACGTCAACGACAACCAGCCCACCATCAACCTCATCTTCCTCTCCGACGACGCCACGCCCAAGATCTCTGAGGACGCGCAGCCCGGTGAGTTCGTGGCGCGCATCTCCGTCAACGACCCGGACTCGAAGGAGGAGTACGCCAACGTGAGCGTGACGCTGGAGGGCGGCGACGGCCACTTCGACCTAACGACGCAGGATAGCATCATCTACCTGATGGTGGTGTCGCGTCCGCTGGACCGCGAGCTGAAGCCCAACTACACGCTGGTGGTGTTCGCCACGGACATGGGCAACCCGCCGCTGCACGCCTCCAGGAAGTTCGACCTGCAGGTGACGGACATGAACGACAACGCGCCGGAGTTCGATCAGACGGTGTACCAGGCGAACGTGCTGGAGGTGGCGGACCCCGGCACGTCGGTGTTCCAACTGTCGGCGCTGGACCGGGACGAGGGGAACAACTCCGTCATCACCTACTCGATCCGCAACACGCCGGAGACGCACTCGGACTGGTTCCAGATAGACTCCCGCACGGGCCTCATCACCACGCGGACCCACGTCGACTGCGAGACGGAGCCGGAGCCGCAGATCACCGTCATCGCCACAGACTCCGGCTCCCCGGCGCTCTCCTCCTCCGCCACCGTCAAGGTCACCATCATGGACGTCAACGACAACGAGCCAATCTTCGACCAGAGCTTCTACAACGTGTCCGTCCACGAGTCCGAGGCCGTGGCCACCTGCATCCTCAAGGTGAGTACCGCAACTTACCTTTACTTACCTGTGCTGCCCGGGCCCTCACCTGTGTTACCCCTCCCCTCACCCTTTCCCCTCCGCTCCACCTCACACCTGTCTCGGCCTGTCACCTGTGTTATCTGCCCCACCTAAATCTGCCCCCCCTTCCCCCCCCCTCCCCCCCGCACACCTGTCCTCTCTCGCCCCCCTCCCCCACACCTGTCCCATCCTACCTCCATGTTCCCGTCCCCTCACCTGTGTTTGTTACCTGTTCTCGCCGCGTCCCTGATCCGGAAAGTCCAAACAGGCAACTGCAGGGTAGCGGCGCGGGGAGTGTCACCTCTGCACGCACAAAAACACACACACACACACACACACACACACACACACACACACACACACACACACACACACACACACACACACACACACACACACACACATGATTGTTGGGTATGCTAACTTTCTATTCTGACTTATAGAAGAAAACCAAAAACAGTGTGCGGTGAGCTGTTATGTCTCTGTTCTTCGTCTTTCTTTATTTGAGTAGATAAACACATAGATAGATGGATAAACAGAGAAACAAGTAGGCAGGTAGGTAGATAAATAGATAGATTAATAGATATATAGATAGATAAGTTGATTTGAATACACGGTGCATAAATAGACAGTTTACTAAAAAAAAATATTAATGCGAAAGAAAATATATACAAGAAGATTTTTAATGGGGAGGAAAACCATTTAAATTTTGATGCTGAAAATTCGCGAAAATGATGGAAATTCAGGTTATTGAAGAAAATGAGAGGTAATTAATAAGAAAGTGGTTTAGGTAGTGTTAAGGCATAGCTTCCAACACACTGGTAAGGAGAAAAAAAGAAATATCAAGAAATAATCATACTTAATACATTTTAGAATTTTGGGAAACGCGTAAATCGAAAACCATAATGAAGTTAAAAGGAAAGTATTTTGATTGTCTGAGGCGCTTCCAACTAAAATATAAAAGGGTTGAAAAATATAGAAATCCTAGAATCTATACATTTTTTTGGTACAGTCAAACTACAAAATAAAGCGAAAAGGAAAATGGTTTATATGTTCAATTTGAGGCGCTTTCAATATGCCGTTAAGACAAGTAGAGTTTGCGAGCACCTTGAACATGCCCAGTGCCCCCTTCATCCCCCCCACCCCACCCCAGGATCCCTCAGCCGCCCCGCACCGCCCCTACCCCGCCTTCAGCACGCCATGGGGGAGAGAGGAGAGGGAAAGAGGGAGATATACCGTACATTAGTTTTTGGCTGTAGCTACAATGATACAAAATGAGAATACAATCTAATAACAAAAAAGAAAAATGAAAAATCGTAGAAAGTCATACATTATTGCCTTTGGAAGTAATGCCAAAAAAAAATGGGAGCAGAAAGAAAAATGTTTTATGTTATGTAAGACAACACACCGCAAGGAAAAAAAAGGAAAAAAATAAAAGAAAATTATAGAAAGTTAGTCCATCTTTGGTTTCGTAAATACTTGAAGCAAACACCGAACTGAAGTGGAGAAGAAAATAGTTCATGTTTGTGAGACGCTGACGACACAACGCAGGAAAAAAAAAAGAGAGAGAGAATTGTAGAAAGTCGTTACAGTATTTGGCTTGGGAATTATTAAGTAAAAGAGAAAGCAAAATAATGTCGGGAGGAAAATATTGTACGGTGTGTTTGTGAGGCTGGGTAAAAATAAAGAGCGAATTGTGGAAAGTCGATACAGTTTTGTCTTCTGGAAACTAAGTGAAGCAAAAATCAATCTAAATTTAATAAAGAAAATAGTTTATGTGTGTGTGATGCCTACAACACAGCGTAACAAAAACGGTAGATGTGAAATGAAATTGTAGAAAGTCGATAAAGTTTTGTCTTCTGGAAACTAAGTGAAGCAAAAATCAGTCTAAATTTAATAAAGAAAATAGTTTATGTGTGTGTGATGCCTACAACACAGCGTAACAAAAACGGTAGATGTGAAATTAAATTGTAGAAAGTCGATACAGTTTTGTCTTCTGGAAACTAAGTGAAGCAAAATACAATCTAAATTTAATCAGAAAAATAGTTTGTGTGATGTTACAGCGCAGCGTAACAAACACGGAAGATGTGAAATGAAATTGTAGAAAGTCGATAAAGTTTTGTCTTCTGGAAACTAAGTGAAGCAAAATACAATCTAAATTTAATCAGAAAAATAGTTTATGTTTGTGTGATGTTACAGCGCAGCGTAACAAACACGGAAGATGTGAAATGAAATTGTAGAAAGTCGATACAGTTTTGTCTTCTGGAAACTAAGTGAAGCAAAATACAATCTAAATTTAATCAGAAAAATAGTTTGTTTGTGTGATGTTACAGCGCAGCGTAACAAACACGGTAGATGTGAGATGAAATTGTAGAAAGTCGATACATATTTCTACTTTGAAAATATGCGAATCGAAGACAAAACTGAGCTGAAAAAAGAATTGTTTCCGTGTTGTCGAGGCGGCTCCTCCAGCACCACGTTATTAAAATGAGTCGTGTACTTGTGTCTCTGCCTTACAACCCCTACCTATTAATGCGAAATAAATTATATGCAAGAAGATTTTTAACCCGTCCGCTGCGATTGGCACGGATTTGGCCTTCACTGGTAGCCTGGTAACAGATAGTCCCAGGTCATTCTCTGCCTCAGTGTTGGATGGTGGAGTGTTTCCCATGTGGTATTGGTATGCTGGATTTCCCCTCCCAAGTTATATGACTTTACATTTTTCTTCATTGAATTGTAGCAGCCACTTACTGATCCACTCCTTTAGCTTAGTAATGTCTTCTTGTAGGTGGTCCGCATCCAAGGGGTTAATGGGAAGAAAAACCATTTAAATATTGATGCTGAAAATTCGCGAAAATTATGGAAATTCAGGTTATCGAAGAAAATGAGAGTTAATGAATATAGGAAAATGGTTTAGGTACTGTTAAGGGATAGCTGAAAGTACTCCTACATACAGCCTGTGCCTGAGAAGGGTTACTGCTCAAATCCCTCAAACTACCGTCCTGTTGCTTTGCTTTCTCGTCTTGTTAAAGCTTTTGAAACGGTACTTAACAGGGAAGTGCGTAATCATCTATCAACTCCGGATGATCTTCTTGCCTTCCAAACTGACTCCTCGTCGTCCTCTCTCGGCCGTTTCGTTAAAGCTTTTTCTGTTGCCTTAGGGCCACTTCGACAGTCCAACAGAGTCATTGCAAGCGCCCAAACCAAAGTATAATCTTCACAATGATCCGTTTTTTCTTCCCAATACCAGATACTAAAAAGACTTCCCGTGTGGTCTGCTAAAATTTAGGGTCGCATTACAAGACATTTCGCCGCCCAAGAACACATATTTGTCAAGGCTTTCGTAGGAGTTGTGGGCATTTCCAGGGGTAGTTTTATGACCCTGGTGGTAGTGTGAGTCTTCTTCTGTACCATGAACCTGAAGAAACACATATTTGTCAAGGCTTTCGTAGGTGTTGTGGGCATTTCCAGGGGTAGTTTTATGACCCTGGTGGTAGTGTGAGTCTTCTTCTGTACCATGAACCTGAAGAAACACTCATTAGAACACGACTGACCCCCTCTTTGACCTTTAGAAATAGTTGATGTGAGAACCCAAAGTGTCTTAAAATACCAGGCTTAATCTTGTTTATATCAATCGCAAACACAATACAAGGAATTTTCGTCGTATTTTGTGTTTGGTTGGGGAGCTTACGAACTTGCTGTACTGGACTGTAGAACTGGCCTTTGAACATCGACAACTTTTGACAGAGTGGCAGAAATTTTGCTCTCTAAACTACCCTCCTATGGATTCTAACCCCCTCTTTGTGCTTGTATCTCAGGCCGATCTATCTCTTCTGTGGTAGGCGGTCACTGTTCTTCCTCTGAACCTATCAACAGTGGTGTTCCGCAGGGCTGTGTTCTGTATCCCACTACTTCTGTTATTCATTGTTGAGCTTTCCATAACAAACTGTCCTATCCACTCCTACACCAGTGACTGCTCCACTCCGTTCTCTTCCTCTTCCCTCGCCTCCCCGCATGTCTTCCGTTCTCCTCCTCCTCCCGTCTTTCCCATCGCCTCCCTGTATGGCCACCCTTCCTGGCCGCCCCGTTCATGCAAGGGCGCGCGTCGGGGCAGCGTGATGACTCCCCCGCTGAGGCCTGCGTCGGGTGGAACGTTTAAGATGCGCGTCAACCCGTGCGTCTGCCGTCCAGGGGGTAGGAAGGCAAGGGAGGGGAAGGGGAGGGGACAGGAGAGGTGTGGGGGTAGAAAAGGGGAGCGAGTAAGGAAAGGGTTCAGTGCGTTAGTGTGTGCGTGCGTTTAAGAGCTTCCGCGGCGTCCAAAATGTGCGTATACGAGACAGGTGAGTGGCGTGAATGAGGTAAATTACAGGTAACTCGGAAAACACATACCTGGATATAGACAGACAGACACACACATACAGGACACAGACAGACAGACAGACTTATTCAGGCAACAAAAGTAGTCTAATTAATAGCTCTTCGTCACCTTTTAAGACAGGTTAAAACAGACAGACGGGCAGACAGAGAGACAGACAGACAGGTGTATACAGGTAACGAAAAGTGACTAATTACTGGCTTTCCGTCACCTTATAAAACAGGTAAACAAACAAACAGATAGACAGACACAGACAGGTAAACAGACAGACAGCCACAGACGCACATATACAGACAGACAGACAGACAGAGCTCACCACCACCTGTCAAATAGCTTATAACAGACAAGACAGATAGTTAAACAGACGCACATATACAGACAGACAGACAGCTCACCAACACCTGTCAAATAGCTTATAACAGACAAGACAGATAGTTAAACAGATGCACATATACAGACAGACAGCTCACCAACACCTGCCAAATAGCTTATAACAGACAAGACAGATAGTTAAACAGACGCACATATACAGACAGACAAATAATTATAACAAACAGACAAGACAGATAGTTAAACAGATGCACATATACAGACAGACAGCTCACCAACACCTGCCAAATAGCTTATAACAGACAAGACAGATAGTTAAACAGACGCACATATACAGACAGACAGACAGCTCACCAACACCTGTCAAATAGCTTATAACAGACAAGACAGATAGTTAAACAGATGCACATATACAGACAGACAAACAGCTCACCAACACCTGTCAAATAGCTTATAACAGACAAGACAGATAGTTAAACAGACGCACATATACAGACAGACAGACAGCTCACCAACACCTGTCAAATAGCTTATAACAGACAAGACATAATTTGACAGACAGATAGACAGACAGAGACACAAACATATAGACAAACACAGACACAGAAAGACACGTACAGGTAAGAACTGTGACTAATTACTGACAGCTTATAAACAGACAAATTGACAGACAGACAGGTAGAAAGACAGACACATATTAACAGACATACAGAAAACAGACAGATGACGTTTAATAGACAGACGGACAGGTGAGAATAAGATAATTAAGGTATACCAGGTGTTAATGGCGAGAGAGAGAGAGAGAGAGAGAGAGAGAGCATTCAACTATTCCTGCGTCTTCTTTACCCCCGCCCTCCACACACACACACACACACACACGCACACGCACACACACACATTCTTCCAAGGTGTGTGTCGCTTTGGTGTGGGCAGACTTCCTCCCTCTCTTTACCTACCTCCCTACCTACCTTTCTCCCTCCCCCCCCCCTTACCTAACCTTACCTGCCCCCTCCCCTCCCCCTCTCCCTCCCTCTCACACCTCCCTCATTACTTCTTTACTCTGATGCAAACAAAAATGAAGGAAGGAAAAGGAGAATAGGAAAGAAAGGAAGGAAGGAAGGGAGGAAGAAGAAGGAGAAGAATAGATGGAAGGAAGGAAGGAAGGAAGGAAGTAGAGTTAGCGATTGAGAAGGAAATGAAAAGAAGAAAGACAAGTTGAAAGGAAGAAGAAAAGAGTGAAGGAAAGAAAGCAAAAGGATGATTAGGAGTTGAACTAAAAAAAAAAAGGATAGAAAATGAAGGAAGGGAGGAAGGAAAGGGAAAGAAGAAGAATTTAGATAAAACAAAAACGCAAAAAAGAACACACACACACACACACACACACACACACACACACACACACACACACACACACACACACACACACACACACACATACACACATCATAGGGTTCAACTGGCGACATGAGAGAGAGAGAGAGAGAGAGAGAGAGAGAGAGAGAGAGAGAATGGGGGCGGGGTTTGAGAGAAGCAGAAGCAGAGGTTGGTTGGAGTCTGTGTCGCCTGCTGTCTCTCCTCCTCCTCCTCCTCCTCCTCCTCCTCCTCCTGTTGCCGCTTACCACGGTGCATCGTCCGCTCGGAAGGAACTCTCGCCCCTAAATTGAGGTATCTTGAGGGTGAAGATTTTGAGTTCCTTAGTGGCTACCCGTCCTCCTCCTCCTCCTCCTCCTCCTCCTCCTCCTCCTCCTCCTCCTCCTCCTCCTCCTCCTCACCCTCCTCCTCCTCCTCCTCCTCCTCCTCCTCCTCCTCCTCTTCTTGCTCCTCCTGCTGCTCTCCATCTTTCTTGTTTTCTTTTCCTTCCTCTTTCGTTTTCTTCGGTTGCTTCTTCTTCTTCTTCTTCTTTTTCTTTATGTTTTTTGGTATTTTCTTTTGTTTGTTTGTGTTTCTACTTGTTTCTTTTTCATTCTTCGTGTTGTTCTTTTTGTTCTTCTTGTTCTCCTTTTTCTTCTTCTATCTCATTATTTCCTTTCTCTTTTCTTCGTCTCGTATTTTTTTGCTCTTCCCATCTCCCTATCCTTCACCTCCTTCTTCTTTTATTTGGCGTTCTCTTCGTTTTCCTTTTCGTTCCGCTTCTCTCTATATTCTTCTCGTCTTTTTTTATTTCATTTTTGTTTCATGATCTTTCCCTTCCTTATTTTCTCCTTCCTTTAGTTCTTCCTTCCTTCATTCATTTCTTTCTTCCTTTTCTCCACAAATGTTATGTTTTTCCCTTTTCATCTTGTCTTTTTTTTTAGTAGTAGTAGTAGTGGTAGTATTGATAGTAGCAGTATTAGTAATAGTAGTAGTAGTAGTAGTAGTAGTAGTAGTAGTAGTAGTAGTGGTAGTAGTAATGTGGTTCTTTATCTACTACTACTACTACTACTATTACATATTTGCCATACGAGGAAAGACTCAAACAGTTAAACTTGCATTCTCTAGAAAGGCGAAGGGTGCGTGGAGACATGATCGAGGTTTATAAATGGATGAAGGGCTTTAATAAGGGAGATATTCATAATTTTCTGTTGGTAAGAGAACCGGGTAGGACACGTAGTAATGGGTTTAAACAGGATAAACTCAGATTCAACAGAGGCATAGGCAAAAATTGGTTTACTAACAGAGTGGTGAATGAGTGGAAGAGGCTGAGCAGTCATGTGATGAGTGCCAATTCAAAAATAGATTAGATAAATTCATGGGCAGCGATATTAGGTGGGGTTAGATTCACGGGAGCTTAGGTTCAAAGGAGCTGCCTTGTACAGACCTACCGGCCTCTTGCAGACTCCTACGTTATTATGTTCTCATGTACTACTACTACTACTACTGCTACTACTACTACTACTACTACTACTGCTACCACTGCTACTACTACCACTACTACTACAACCAGTACCACTACTACTACTACTACTACTACTACAACCAGCACCACTACTACCACTACTACTACTACTACTACTACTACTACATTAACTTCTGTCTTTCTTTTCCTCTTTTCCATTCACTCATTTTCTTTGTTCTTCCAATTATTTTTCTGTTTTTCTTCTTTCACCAAACATCTCAATTTTTTTTTTTTTCCTCCTACATCACACCCTTCCGATCTCTCATGCATCTCATTCCTCCTCCTCCTCCTTCTCCTCCTCCTCCTCCTCCTCCTCCTCGTCATGGTGGAAGCGATTTCAAGTATTTGCGGTAAACAAGAAATTTTAAGTTAATATTCTCTCTCTCTCTCTCTCTCTCTCTCTCTCTCTCTCTCTCTCTCTCTCTCTCTCTCTCTCTCTTCTTCTTCTTCTTTTTCTTCTTTTTCCTCTTTTTCCTCTTAACTTTTTCTTATTATCACTACTACTACAACTACTACTACTACTACTACTACTACTACTATTACATTACTACTAATACTAATACTAATACTGTTACTAGCAAGAAAATAATTAAAGATAAAATAAAATAAAAAATCACAACAGAGAGAGAGAGTTTTTGCGTGTATCTTGCAGGTGTGTTCAAGGTTTCGATTCGATAACAAAGAATCGAGAACAAACATAAGAGGATTGGAAGCGATAGATGAGCGGTTTCTTTTTTTTTTTTTCTTTTTTTTTCTTATTTATCATTTATACTTTTTAGTTTCCTTTTACCTTTATATTTTATTTTATTCATTGGTTTCTTTTTTTCTTTTTTTATCATTTATATTTTTTGGTTTAATTTTACCGTTTTCTTTTATTTTCTTCATCTTTTATTTACTTTATTTACTTTTATTTTTATTTGTCTTCATTTGCGTTACGTGTATTTATCACATGGACCTTTTTCTTCCTTTTTTATCTCCTACTTTTTACTTGTTTTTACTTTTTATTTAACTTTTTTCTTCTTTCCTCTCATTTATCATTTACTCTTTTTTGTTTTCTTTTTCCTTTTTCCTTTAACTTTATCCTTGATGGTGATGATGGTGGTGGTGGTGGTGGTGGTTATGGTGGTGGTGGTGCTGATGGTGATGATAATGGTGATGGTGGTGATGAGGATGCTAGTGATGATATTGATGGTGGTGGTGATAGTGATGCTGGTATGATAATGATAGCGGTGGTGGTGGTGGTGGTGGTGGTGGTTCTCCGTGTGGTTGAGTTGTGTTACTCGGCAGTGAAATTGATTCATCTCTGTGGTTGTGACTGTGGTTTGGGCCATCCACACACACACACACACAAACACACACACACACACACACACACACACACACACACACACACACACACACACACACACACACACACACACACACACACACACACACACACATCTTTTAAAACTCCTTTCCTTATTTCTGGTGCCTTGTTTTGCGTTTCTCTCCTTTTTTTTTTTTTTACTTCTTTTTCTTCATTCGTTTATCTTCGTTTATGTTGTTGTTGCTGTTTTTCTTTTTTTTCTTTCCCTTGTGTTCCAGGGTTGTTTTTTCTGTCTTCTTCTTAACTTTCTTCCACTTTTTTTCCTTGTTATTTTTATCATTATTTTTTTTTCCTATTACTTCCATTACTTTGCCTTTTACCTCCTCCTCCTCCTCCTCCTCCTCCTCCTCCTCCTCCTTGTGGAAGATGAGGAAGAGGTGAGGGGGATCACTAGAGAGGAGAAGGAGGAGGACTATAAGACCGCCACCACAACCTCCTCCTCCTCCTCCTCCTCCTCCTCCTCCTCCTCCTCCTCCTCCTCCTCCTCCTCTTCCCTCCCGCCGTGTGTGGGAGGAGGCAGGTGACGGGACTAGTCGACAATTAAGTCATAAATCGTTTGGTAGGAGGAAGAGGAGGAGGAGGAGGAGGAGGAGGAGGAGGAGGAGGAGGAGGAAGGGGTTATGGAAGGCTTGGTAGGTTGGTGGGTAGGTTTGTATGTGTGTGTGTGTGTGTGTGTGTGTGTGTGTGTGTGTGTGTGTGTGTGTGTGTGTGTGTGTGTGTGTGTGTAGGAATGTTATGATGCGTTCACGTCCACACTAGCTGGTTACTGTGGTTTTTAAGTGCGCTGTAACACACACACACACACACACACACACACACACACACACACACACACACACACACACACACACACACACACACACACCAGAACGTCAAAATCAATACATAAAATCTTTTACATAACTTTTTTTTTTGTATTATCTTTTTTTCTCTTCCTCCTTTTAAACATTATTCTTTATTTTTCATTTATCTTCTTTTATCTCTTCCTTCTTATCATAATTCATTTCTTTCAAGTTATCTCCTCTCTCCCTTCTTTCCCTCCCCTTCCTTCACCCTGATGTTTTTACCTTAGAGAGAGAGAGAGAGAAATTGCCGAGGGGTATGGGGAGTAAAATAAGAAAATAAGGAAGGAAGAAAGGAGAAAGAGAGGAGGAGGAAGGAGTTAAGGAAGTAAATGAAAAAAACGAAATAAAGAAAGGAAGGCAGAGGAGAGGAAAGCACAAAGATAATGAAAGGAGAAATGAAAGAAAGAAATACGAGGAAGGGAAAGAGAGATAGAGAGGAAGAGTAACAGAGGAGAGTAAGGGAGAAAGAGAAGCAAATTAGAGTAAGAGAGAGAGTAATAAATGAGAGTAAGAGAAAGAGAGGAACAAATTTGAGTAAGAGTAAGAGAGAGAGGAACAAAAGAGATTAATAAAGAGAGGAACAAGTAAGAGCAATAAAGAAGAGAGAGGAACAGATTAGAGCAAGAAGATAAACACACACACACACACACACACACACACACACACACACACACACACACACACACACACACACACACACACACTCCCCGCTTCCCCTTCCCCCCAACCACCCACACTTTTCACAGGTAGCTCCTAATGATCCCAGGTAGGCAGGTGGATTACAAGGGGCAGGTGAGGTAGCGAGCTGGGTCACGCGAGGTAGGTCAGGTCAGGTCAGGAAGGGTCACAGGGGTCGAAGCAGCCATCCACGGGTCAAAGGTATAAAATAAAGACGGGTAAATATTAAGAAGTTTAGCGGATTAGTAAATATAAATAGACACTTCAGCTCAGGTAGATAAATAGATGGATTAGTATTTATTTGAACAGGTTAATTAGTGAGTGATAAGTTGTTTTGTCTGTTTGGGCATCTTTCTTTTTTGTGTTTTTTGTTTTGTTTTTGTTTTGTTATTGTTTTATTTTTCCTTGGTGTGTGGAGCAACTTTTGTGAGACGGGAAGAGAGGTCTGTGTGTGTGTGTGTGTGTGTGTGTGTGTGTGTGTGTGTGTGTGTGTGTGTGTGTGTGTGTGTCTGATTTAAGATTCCTAAGAGTATTATTATTATTATTGTCATTATTATTATTATGTGTGTGTGTGTGTGTGTGTGTGTATTATTCCTTTGAGATTAAGTTGTTCCGAAACCACACTTAATCTTCTTATAATTTTCTTCTTTCCTTTCCTCTTATCCCTCCTCTCTGATCCTCCTCCTCCTCCTCCTCCTCCTCCTCCTCCTCCGTATTCCTCATTGGAGATCTGAACCTTTTCTGAACCCAACTCTCTCTCTCTCTCTCTCTCTCTCTCTCTCTCTCTCTCTCTCTCTCTCTCTCTCTCTCTCTCTCTCTCTCTCTCTCTCTCTCTCTCTCTCTCTCTCTCTCTCTCTGATCACTTTAAGTCTATATTTCCGTCTATAAACAAATCCTTCCTGTTTACTCTCCTCCTCCTCCTCCTCCTCCTCCTCCTCCTCCTCCTCTTCTACTAATGTTTCGGGTCACTGATCTTCTGTTGTTGTCTTTGTTGTATTGTTTTCCTTATTATTATTATTATTATTATTATTATTATTATTATTATTATTATTATTATTATTTTATTACCTGTTAATTAGGCTTAGGTGTGTTTGTCTACCTGTGGAATGTAAGCGTAGGTAACTTTCCCTCCACACCTATTTCTATTTCTCTCCATTTCTCCTTTCTCTTCCTTTCTTTCTTTCCTTTCCTCCTATTTTTTTCCCTATCTTCCATTCCTATTTCACTTCATCTATTCTTCCATTCCCCTTCCTCCTCCTCCTTCCTTTTTCTCTTCTCCATCTTCCATTCCTTTTTCTCCCTCTCCATTCTTTCATTTTTCCTTTTCTCCACTTCTCTCTTCATTGATATTTCCTTCTTTTTCCTCCTCTCTCTCTCTCTCTCTCTCTCTCTCTCTCTCTCTCTCTCTCTCTCTCTCTCTCTCTCTCTCTCTCTCTCTCTCTCTCTCTCTCTCTCTCTCTCTCTCTCTCTCTCTCTCTCTCTCTCTCTCTCTCTCTCTCTCTCTCTCTCTCTCTCTCTCTCTCTCTCTCTCTCTCTCTCTCTGTGTCTCTCTCTCTCTCTCTCTCTCTCTCTCTCTCTCTCTCTCTCTCTCTCTCTCTCTCTCTCTCTCTCTCTCTCTCTCTCTCTCTCTCTCTCTCTCTCTCTCTCTCTCTCTCTCTCTCTCTCTCTCTCTTTTGCTCCACTTGGCAGATTTCTTCATGATCCAATTACTCTCTTTTCCTCTTTTCTCTCCCTTTTCCCTCCTTTTGTTGGTGCTCATCCCTCCCTCTCTTCCATCTCCCCATCCTTCACTGTCCTTTCTTCTCCCCTCCTCCTCTCTCCCTCCTTATCTTTCCTCCCTCTCCTCTTTCTTTCCTCCAACCTGTCCTTACTTTCTTTCTCTTTTATCCTTTTTTCCTCCTCTCCTCTTTTTTTCCTTTTTGCTCTTTCTTTCTTCTTTCACTTCCTCCATTTCTCTGTTATCTTCTTTCACCTTTTCTTTCTGTTTCTTTTCCTTTTCTACTGATCTTTATTTATCTGTCTCCTTTCTTCTTCATTCTTTTCTTTCCTTTCATTTCTCTCTTCTCTTCCCCTCCTCCCTCTCTTCTACCTGTTATCTCTTTCTCTCTCTCTCTCCCTCTTTCTCTTCCCTTTTCTCTCCTCCTCTTCCTCCTTTTGTTTCCTTCTTCCTTCCTCCTCCTTTTACTATGCCTCCTCTTCCTCCCTTTTATCTTCCCTCCCTCCCTCTCCCCTTATGTTATCTCTTACCTTTTATTGGATCATCTCTCTCTCTCTCTCTCTCTCTCTCTCTCTCTCTCTCTCTCTCTCTCTCTCTCTCTCTCTCTCTCTCTCTCTCTCTCTCTCTCTCTCTCTCTCACGCACTTTCTCCTCTCCCTCCTGTCCTTTCCCTTCCCTCCCTCCCTCCCTCCCTTTCTCTCTCCCTCTCCCTCCCTCCTTCCCTCCCTTCCTGTCCCTTCTTCCCTCCCTTTTTACCTTTCCTCCTACCTTTCCTCCTTCCTTTCCCTCCAGCCCTCTGTCATTTGCCTCCATTAAGATACCTTTCCTCCGAATATCCCTCCCTCTCCCTCCCTTTCCTCCCTCCCTCCCTTCTCCCTCATTTTCCCTCCATTCCTCCCTTCTTACCTCCTTTTCACGTTCTTTTGAGGTTTTTCTGGAAGTTCAGTTTACACACACACACACACACACACACACACACACACACACACACACACACACACAGCGATATATAAAAAGTTGTAACAGGTGAAGTAGTAGTAGTAGTAGTAGTAGTAGTAGTAGTTATGAATGAAGGAGAGAGAGAAAGGGAAGGGAAGTAAGAGAAAAGGAAAATGGGAGGATGAAGAAAATAGACGAGGAAGAAAAGGAGGAAAGATGAATTTGAGTGACTTATAAAAGAAAGAAGAAAAGGGATACAGATGTTCCTTTCTCATTTGATATACTTTTCTTTTATTTCCTTTTCTTAATATTATCTTTCCTCTTCGTTCTTATTCATTTTCGTCTCTCTCTCTCTCTCTCTCTCTCTCTCTCTCTCTCTCTCTCTCTCTCTCTCTCTCTCTCTCTCTCTCTCTCTCTCTCTCTCTCTCTCTCTCTCTCTCTCTCTCTCTCTCTCTCTCTCTCTCTCTCTCTCTCTCTCTTTGTCATCGCCTATGTCTTGTCAAGCCGCACAATGGAACACGTGATGGGAGGAAGACAGTGCTATGTGTGTGTGTGTGTGTGTGTGTGTGTGTGTGTGTGTGTGTGTGTGTGCGTGTGTGTGTATGTGTGTGTGTGTGTGTGTGTGTGTGTGTGTGTGTGTGTGTGTGTGTTTGGGATTAGTTGTGTAGGAGTGTATCTCTGTATCTGTCCGTGAGAGAGAGAGAGAGAGAGCGGATGGAGGTGCTGGGTCAGGTATGGAGGAGCCTGAGGGAGAGAGAGAGAGAGAGAGAGAGAGAGACGTTAGGTAGGTAGGTTGGATGGAAGGAAGAATGGTTGTAAGGAAGGGAGGGAGCGAGGAGGAGGAGAAGGAGGGGGAGGAGGAGGAGGAGGTAAAGGAATATTATGGAAGATTTTGTAAGATTCTGGTCATTGAGAGAGAGAGAGAGAGAGAGAGAGAGAGAGAGAGAGAGAGAGAGAGAGGGGGGGGGTGGAGGGTGGATACTAATTAAAATAAAAATGCAATAAGAGAAGAAAATGATGAAGAAGGAAAGGAGTAAGAAAAGGGAAAAAAAGACGAAAGGAGGAAGGAAAAAAATAAATAGGGTGGAAGAAAAGAGAAATACATGAAAATAAATAAGATGATGCAAAATGAATAAAACAAGGAAGAGGAAGGACAAGAGAATGGAAGGAGATATACAGTAAAGGAGGGAAAATGATAGAAAAAAAGGAACAGAAGGAAGAAAGAAAAACAGGGACATCAGAAGGAAGGAGGAAAGGAGGAAGCATAAACAGAATGAAAGAAGGAAAAAAAGAGGGAATGAATGAAGTAAAACAGAACGGAAGAAGAGGAAGAAAATTAATAAAAGAGGATATTGAATTGAGAAGAGAAGAAAAAACAAGAGGAAAAAAAAAAACAATAAGAAGAAGAATTGAAGGAGATAAACCAAAAAAAAAGATGAAAGTATGAAGAAGAAAGAAAAGGAAGAATAAAGGAAGGAAGAAAAGGAGTGGTGATGCGAGGAATGGAGGAGGGAGAGTGAAGGAAGGGAGAGAGGGAGGAGGAGGAGGAGGGGAAGAGGGAAGAAGGGGAGGAGCAGAAGAGGAGGTTAGGGTGATTTAAGACTTGTGAAGACTCTCTCTCTCTCTCTCTCTCTCTCTCTCTCTCTCTCTCTCTCTCTCTCTCTCTCTCTCTCTCTCTCTCTCTCTCTCTCTCTCTCCCTTCCTCAATTTTAGCAAAAACATGTTAATACCATCTTAATCCTGCTTTATTAACACCTCCGTGATATGAGAGGAAGAGGAGGAGGAGGAGGAGGAGGAGGAGGGAGGGAGGAGGAGGAGGTGGTGGTGGAGGTGGGAAGGAGGAAGTAGTGAGGAGGAGGAGGAGGAGGAGGAAATGTAAAAGAGGCAGGATTGAGAGAGAGAGAGAATGATACACGATTTCTTTCTATCCTCGCGCTGAAATTCTCAAAACTTTCAGCATAAATTTCATTCTACGTTTATTTATCTATCTATCTATTTATCATATTTGTCTCTTGCTTTCTTCTCCCTTCTCTATCCTATCCTTTACTTTCTTTCATATTTATTGTCTTGTGAACCGTATTTTCTGTCTTTTTTTTTGTCTCCGTCAGTTGGATCGGTATCTTCGCGAGCATTGAAATCTCTTGCGTTGAAAAATATAATACATCTTTCGTTTTGGTCTCTTCCTCCTCCTTCTACTCCTCCTCCTCTTCTTCTTTCTTTCATTCCTCCTCTTCCTCTTCTTTCTCTCCTTCTTTCATTTCTTGTTGTCTTCTTTTCTTCTTTTCTCCTTCCAGCTTTCATTGAAGGCTCCTTTATTTGGATTGGTATCTACGGAAGCATTGAAATTTCTCTTAAGAATTTTAAATATTTTTGATTCTGGCGTTCTCTTTCTTTCATTTCTCCTTCCTCCTCTTCCTCCTTCGCTTCATCCTCTTTTTCTCTTCCTTTCTCTTCTTGCTTTCTTCTTCTTTCTACATTTTTTTTCCTCTTACCATTAACATCCTCCTCTTTTTTTTCATTCCCCCTCCTCCTCTTCCTCTTCTTTCCTTCTGTTTTTTTTGTCTTGTCCTTTTTCTTGTTTTTTTTCTTTTTGTTTTTTTTAGTATTCCTCTTCATACCTCTCCTCTTCATTTTCCTCTTCCCTTTCGCTTCTCTCATTCTTACAGTTCTTGCGAATAAAGAAAGGAAGAAGAAAAAAAAGAGGATTGAAAATATTATACGGTACTAAATGAAACTTATGTTATTATGCTTCTTTTAATAAGGTTGAGGTGAGGATTTGGGTTATGGGGGGGAGGGAGGAGGTGGTGATGGAGAGATTGAGGGGAAGGAGGAGAACGAGGAGGAGGAGGAAGTGTAGGTATTGAGGAAGAAGTCTAGTGGAGGAGTGGAAATAGAGGTAGTGGAGGAAGATTAGAAGGAAAAGGAATAAAAGAGGAAGAGGGGAAAGAAGAAGAAAGGAAAGACATTAAAACGAGAACAGATGAAGAGGTAGTGAAGGAGAGGAGAAGAAAAAGAAAGAAAATAAAAATGATAACGAAATGAAGTAAAGATATAGTGAAAGAAGAGGAGGAGAAGGAGGAGGAGGAGGAGAAGGAAGAGAAGGAGGAGGAGGAGAACCGATATAGAAGTAGTAAAGAAAAAAAAAAAGAAGAACCAGAACCAAAAGAAATATAGAAGTCAGTGAAGGAAGAAGAAGATGAAGAAGGAAGAGGAGGAGGAGGAGGAGGAGGAGGAAGAAAAAAGAAAAAAAACAGAACGAAAAGAAATATAGAAGCCAGTGAAGGAAGAAGAAGATGAAGAAGGAAGAAGAGGAGGAGGAGGAAGAGGAAGAAAAAAGAAAAAAAAGAAAAACCAGAACGAAAAGAAATATAGAAGCCAGTGAAGGAAGGAGAAGATGAAGAAGGAAGAAGAGAAGGAGGAGCTAGAAGAGGAGGAGGAGGAGGAGGAGGAGGAGGTGTCCCCAGTCGTCCATCTCTCCCGCTCGCTCCTCCAAGTTGGACCTCGCTCGTCTCCGCTGCCCCGGGCTCTCCATACCTCACCCCGCTGACACATCTCCGAATATCGCCCCCTCCTACCCCCCCGCCCCGCCCCAGTGCCTATCCGGGAGCGGGGCCGTGGGGGGGGATGTTTCGGGCTCCCTTGGCACCCCTTGGACCCGGCGTAGGGGGGGCAGGGGTGGCGGGGGGGCGAGGAGAAGAGAGATATTTGGCACCGCTGTTCATGGGCCAGTGGTAACCCTGTCTTGCATGGAGGTAGACGCCGGGTCGGAGTGGAGGTGTATTCGACTCACCCATTCCTCCTCCTCCTCCTCCTTGACTAGCTCCTCCTCCTCCTCCTCTTCTTCTTCTTCTTCTTCTTCTTCCTCCCCATCTTCTTTCAGTAACTTCCATATTTCTTGTTCTTCGTCTTTTTCTTCTCCTCCTCTCTTCTTTTCTCCACCCCTCCTGCACTAGCTCCTCCTCCTCCTCCTCCTCCTCCTTCCCCTCCTCCTCCTCCTCCTCCTCCTCTTCCTCTTCTTCTTCCACTAATATTACATCTTTACCTATCTTCGTTCTTCTCTTCGTTTTTCTTCTCTCCTCCTCCTCCTCCTCCGTGCTGTGGAATGTCCCCCGTCCCCCTCTACCTCCTCTCCCCCCCCTCCCCCCCCCAGGATTGGTTCAGGAGGAGGAGGAGGAGAAGGAGGAGGAGGAGGAGGTGAGGAGGAGCAGTCGAATGCGCCGCTAAAGCCAACTTCTTCTCTAGCGTGTTGGAAGATGGTGTGGTGGAGGGATTCCATTATCCCCTGCCCCCCCTCCTCCCCCCTCCCTTCTCTCTCCCTCCCTCCCTCCCTCCCCCTCTCTCTCTCTCTCTCTCTCTCTCTCTCTCTCTCTCTCTCTCTCTCTCTCTCTCTCTCTCTCTCTCTCTCTCTCTCTCTCTCTCTCTCTCTCTCTCTCTCTCTCTCTCTCTCTCTCTCTCTCTCTCTCTCTCTCTCTTGCCCACCTTACCTTACCCTCCCTTCCCTTCCCTCTCCTTCCTTCTTCTTCTTTCTCTTTTTTTTTCTTTTTAGTCTACTTTCCCCTCTCTCTCTCTCTCTCTCTCTCTCTCTCTCTCTCTCTCTCTCTCTCTCTCTCTCTCTCTCTCTCTCTCTCTCTCTCTCTCTCTCTCTCTCTCTCTCTCTCTCTCTCTCTCTCTCTCTCTCTCATAGGCCTCTTTTCTTCTCCATTTTCTCTCCATTATTTTAATCATTCATCACTTCCCCTTTCCCTCCCTTCACACACACACACACACACACACACACACACACACACACACACACACAGCCTTCGCCACGCCCATGTTTTTTTTCTTTTACTGTTTCTCCTTTTTTTTCTTTTTTTTTCTTTCTAAACTGTTTTCTTTTATTTATCATTTCCTCATTCATCGTTTTTTTTTTCATCCTTTATTCCTTCCTTCCTTCTTTTTCTTCTTCCTCCTCCTCCTCCTCCTCCTCCTCCTCCTCCTCCTCCATACACACCTGTTTTAAAACGTTTCTTGCACCTGTCTGCCATTAATAAAGTACACACACACACACACACACACACACACACACACACACACACACACACACACACACACACACAAGGGGGCCGTATATGGAATAAGTCACCCTACTCTCTCTCTCTCTCTCTCTCTCTCTCTCTCTCTCTCTCTCTCTCTCTCTCTCTCTCTCTCTCTCTCTCTCTCTCTCTCTCTACAACACCTTTCACGCTAATTAGAGAGAAGAAATCTATATAATCATAAAACTATATCTCTCTCTCTCTCTCTCTCTCTCTCTCTCTCTCTCTCTCTCTCTCTCTCTCTCTCTCTCTCTCTCTCTCTCTCTCTCTCTCTCTCTCTCTCTCTCTCTCTCTCTCTCTCTCTCTCTCTCATCTGTCATTACTTGAGGTTTTGACAATTGCTAGTGTTAGGGAGGAGGAGGAGGAGGAGGAGGTGATGGTTGAGGAGAAAATGAGGGAAGGGAAGACAGAGGTATGGCTGAGGAGGAGGAGGAGGAGAAGAAGTAAAAGAAGAAGAAGAAGGAGGACTGCTATGCCGAAAAATGGAGGGAAGAGAAGATAAGAGATAAAGGAGGTGGAAAAGGAAGAGAAAGGAAGGAAAAGAAAAAAGCGGAAGAGGAAGAAATTAGGATAAAAGAATAAAATGAGAAGGAAATAGAATGAAAAAATGAGAAAGATATAAGAGGAAAAGGAAGAGGAAAGAGGATAAACAGGGAGATGGGAGGAAAGGAAAAGAGGAAGAGGAAACCGAAAGGGAGAAAAAGGAAAGGAGAAGAAAATAGAAAGTGGGAAAGGAAGAGGAAGAGAAAGAGTGTTAAAGGAGGAAGAGGAAGAATGGATTGGTGAAAAAAAAAAGGGAAAAAGAGGAAGAGGGGAAGAGGAAGAAGCCGCAGAGTATAGGGGAGGGGGAGGGTACGAGGGGAGGGGAGGGGAAGGGAGGGGGGGGCATCTGGTTTGGAACTTGGGTAGGGTCGTGACCCGCGGATGGCTGAAGATGACCCACTTGTGACTCTCTCTCTCTCTCTCTCTCTCTCTCTCTCTCTCTCTCTCTCTCTCTCTCTCTCTCTCTCTCTCTCTCTCTCTCTCTCTCTCTCTCTCTCTCTCTCTCTCTCTCTCTCTCTCTCTCTCTCTCTCTCTCCTTATCTCTTCTTTCCCTTCCTCTCTCCTCTCTACCCCCATCTCTTCCTTTCTCCCCTCCTCATCTCTTCCTCCCTCTTACCCTCCATCTTTCCTTCTCCCCTCTTTCTTTCCTCCCTTTTTCCCCTCTCTTTCCCCTCCCCTATCTTTTCCTCCCCTTTTCACCCCCTCTCCCTTTCCCTCATTTCTCTCCCTTCTCTCTTTCTCTCTCCCCTCTGTTTCCATCTCCCCAAAATCTTTCTACCTTCACCTCATCTCTCTCCCCAATCATTCTATCTCCCCTCTCCTTCCCTCCTCATATCTCTCCCTCTTCCCTATCTCTTTCCTCTCCCTAATCTCTTTCCCCTTCCTCCCCATCCTTCACCTCCCCTACCTGTTTCCCCTTCCTCCCCATCCTTCACCTCCCCTTCCTCTTTCCCCCCCTCCCCCTCCCCCCTCCCTCTTTGCGTGTGTCACCTCAGGTCTGGCCCAGAAGTGATTGCTCATAAAGGCGCTTCTTGTTTTTGTGTGGCAAACGGCGCGCCAGGAATGCTTGTAGCGCGGCCGAGGTGACACGTTACCCTCCCGGCTGCCAGCGAGGTGTGGAGCGGGATGTGGAGGAGGAGGAGGAGGAGGAGGGGTTGGGGGTGGAGATGTAAAGGAAAGATGGAAAATGGGAGAGTTGAAAGAGATTGAAAGTTAGGTAAGGCAAAAGAGGGCGATTAGGATGATTGGGAGGAGGAAGAGGAGCAGGAGGAAGAGGAGGAGGAGGAGGAGGAGGGGTTGGGGGTGAAGATGTAAAGGAAAGATGGGAAATGGGAGAGTTGAAAGAGGATGAAAAGTTAGGTAAGGCAAAAGAGGAAGATTATGATGATTGGGAGTAAGAGGAGGAGGAGGAGGAGGAGGGGATGAAGGAGAGGTTAGGGAGGAGGAGGAGGAGGAGGAGGTCGGGTTGGGAAGAAGAGCAAAGACAGGAAATGGAAGAGTTGAATGAAAAGGAAAAGGAAGAAAAGAAAGTGAAAGAAACAAGGGAATAAGGAGGAGGAGGAGGGAGGATGTGGAAGAGGAAGAAAAAGGAGTTAAGGAAATAGAACAG
>NC_066568.1:7894968-7902468 GCF_024679095.1 Eriocheir sinensis
CTCGCATTTCTTCTTTCCTTCCCTCGTTCTCTTTTTTCCTCCTTTATTCCTTCCATCCCTCTTTCATTCCCCCTCTTCCCTCCTCTTCTTCCTTCCTTTTCTCCTTTCTCTCCCGCCTTCCCTCGCTTCCCTCCTTCATTTTCTTCCTTATTCTTCCCCTGCTTTATCTCCTTCCTTCGTCGCGTTTCTATCTTCTTCCTCTCCTTTCCTCCATCCCTCCTTCCCTCCATCTCACCTGGCTGAAGGAAGTTTTGTATTATTATTATTATTATTATTATTATTATTATTATTATTATTATTATTATTATTATTATTATTATTATTATTATAAGAACATAAGAAAGTAAGGAGTCTGCAAAAGGCCGGTTGGTCTATATAAGGCAGCTCCTGTAATCCTAACCTCACCTTACCTCACTATCCATGAATTTATCCAACCTCTTCTTGAATGTATCTATGGTATTGGCACCCACAACATGGCTGCCAAGTCTGTTCCACTCATCCACCACTCTATTGGTAAACAAATTCTTGCCTATGTCTTTGTTGAATCTGAATTTATCTAACTTAAACCCATTGCTACGTGTCCTACCTGGCTATTTTACAACCAAAACCCTATTAATATCCCCCTTATTAAAACCCTTCATCCACTTATAAAATTCAGTCAAGTCTCCTCTCACTACTTGAATTTCTTGAGAATGCAGATTTAAGTGTTTAAGTCATTCTTCATAGGGCAAGTTTCTCACCCCCTGAATCATCTTTGTCATCCTCCTCTGTACAGATTCTAACATCATAACATTCTATAGTAGGGGGACCAGAACTGAACCGCATAATTGAGATGAGGTCTGTTATTATTATTATTTCTATTCCTTCTTTTTTGTTCTCTTCCCTCTCCTATTCCTTCTCTTTCACACTCTTCCTCCTTCTCCTCCTCCTCTTCTTCTTCCTCTTCCTCCTTCACTAGCTCCTCTTCTCTGTCACTAACTCTTTTTTCCTTTCTTCCTTTTTTCTTTTTTATTCTAACCTCACTAATTACCTCTATATCTGTTCCTTCTAAATACTTCCTCCTCCTCCTCCTCCTCCTCCTCCTCCTTCCTCCTCCTCCTCCTCCTCCTCCTCCTCCTCCTAATCACGGTGTTATAGGAATGTTTACCTGTGGACTTGCTAATTATGAACCTCTCGGGCCATTCCCAGGTGACTTCCGCCCCTCAGACCCACGCCCCGAGGAGGAGGAGGAGGAGGAGGATTTGGAGAGAAGAGATAATCGCGTAGTAAATGTGGTAAAAAAAAAAAAGGAAGAAAAGGAGAAGAATGAATGAATAAATGGAGATAATTAAGAAGAAAAAAAGGAGGAGGAGGAGGAGGGAAGGAGAAGGAGAAAGAGGTAATTGTAAAGAACAGAGATCGAATTAGTAAAGTTGGAGAAAAAATAGAAAGAAAAGAATGAAGAAATGGGAAAAAAGAGGAGGAGGAGGAGGAGATAATGAAGAAGGCGGAGGAGGAGAAGGAAGGAAGGAAGGAAGGAAGGAAGGAAAAGATGTATGTATAGAAAGAGAGGAGTGAGGAAAAAAATAAAAAGGAAGAGAGAAAGAGGAATAAAAAAAACATGGGGGAGGAAAAGGAGGGGGGGGGGTGTCTTATAGTTTTCCTTTCCTCTTCTTTTCCTCCTTTCCTTTCCTTTCCATTTTCCATTTCTTCCATCCTCTAATTTTGTTTTAATTTTTCTTCTTTCTTTCTCTCTTTATTTATTTATAGATTTATTTCATCTTTTTTTTTCTTCTTCTTCTTTCTTCTTTTTCTTCTTCTTCTTCTTCTTCTTTTTTCTTCTTCTTCTTCTTCTTCTTCTTCTTCTTCTTCTTCTTCCTGTATAATTAAATGTTTCTGACTATTTCGTTTAACTAAATTGAGGAAGAGAAAAAGGTTGAGTTGGGAGGAGGAGGAGGAGGAAGAAGAAGAGGAGGAGGAGGAGGAGGAGGAGGAGGAGGAGGAAGAGCTCACCTTTCTCTCCAACGTCACCTGCTTCAAGTGTCCTTTCACCTCCTCCTTCTCGAGTTACCTGGAGGAGGAGGAGGAGGAGGAAGAGGAGGAGGAGGAGGAAGAGGAGGAGGAGGAGGAGGAGGAGGGAAGGTTACTTCATATTATACGTCTTTTATCTCCTTCACTTGATCTCTCTCTCTCTCTCTCTCTCTCTCTCTCTCTCTCTCTCTCTCTCTCTCTCTCTCTCTCTCTCTCTCTCTCTCTCTCTCTCTCTCTCTCTCTCTCTCTCTCTCTCTCTCATCCATCCTGTTTCTCAAATCTCTCTCTTTTCTCTCTTACTTTCTTTTCTTCCTTTCATTCCATTCTTATTTTACACTTTTCATCTTTTTCCTTCTATTCCTCACTTTCTTCCTTTTCTTTTTTATGTCATCGCTTAATTCTTCGTGTCTCCTTTCTCTCTCTTTTCCAGTTATTTTCATTGTTTTATCCTTTCCATATTTTCGTTCCTTCCTTCATTCCTTCCTTTAGGCTACTCCATTCATTCATTCATTTATTCATTCATTCTTGCCTTCCTTCCTTCAAGTTCACTGGAGTGTGTAAGAGGAGGAGGAGGAGGAGGAGGAGGAGAAGCAAATGAAGAATGCGGAGGCGAAGGAAGGAAGGAAGGAAAAAAGGAAAAGATGTATGAATGAAGAAATGCTGAAGAAAAGGAAGTCGTGAAGAAAGAGATGAATGAGGAAAAATTAAAAGGGAAGAGAGAAAGAGGAACAGAGTGATAGGGAAAAGAAGGAAAAGAAAACAATGGGGAAGGGAAGGGAAGGAACTTGAGGAAAAGGGAAGAGAATGAAAGTAAAGGAAATAAAATGAAAAGAAATGAAAGAGAAAGAAAGGATAGGAACGGAATGAAGAGAAGGGAAAGAAAAGGAAAGGAAAATGAGAGAAGGGAGGGAAAGGGGGAGGAATGGGGAGAGAAATGAAGCGAAGGAAAGGAAATGTAAAATAGGAGAGTTGAGAAAAAATAGAGGAGAGAAGAAATGGAAATAGGAAAGGAAAGAAAATCAAAAGAAAGGAAAGGAAGAAGATGGAGAAGGGAGGGAAAAGATAAAGAAAGGAACAATGATAAAGGGAAGGGAAGAGAAAGGAAGGAAAGGGGAGGGAAATAAAGGAAAGAGAAAAAAGAAATAATTAGGGAAAGGAAACGAAGAGAAAAGAAAGGAAGGGAAGGAAAGGAAAGACAAATAAAGGAAAGTGAGGGGAAGGAAAGGGAAGAGAAGGAAAGGAAAGAAAAATAAAGGAAAGTGAGGGGAAGGGATGAGAAATGAGAAGGGAAGGGAAGGAAAGGATAAACAAAGGAACGTGGTAAAGGAGAGGAAAGGAAAGGAAAGGAAAGAGGAAGGAAAGACAGGAGAAGGAAAGGAAGGAAGGGGAGGAGGAGAAATGAGAGGAGGGGAAGGGAATGAACAAAATAAATAAAGAAACGGATGGTAAAGGAGAGAGAGAAAAGGGAAGGAAAGGAGAGAAGGGAAAGGCATGGAAGGGAAGGGAAGGGCAGAGCAGGAGGAATGGAAGACAAGGGAAGGAAAGAAAAGAAAAATAAGGGAACGAATGGCCGAGGAAAGGAAAGGGAAGGAGAGAAATGGAAGACAAGGGAAGAAAGGAAGGGAAGGGAAGGGCAGAGCAGGAGGAATGGAAGACAAGGGAAAGGAAGGGAAAGGAAGGGAAGGGCAGAGTAGGAGGAATGGAAGACAAGGGAAGGAAAAAGGGAAAAGAAGAAAAAAAAAAAATAGATGGCTGAGGAAAAGGAAAGGAAAGGAGAAGAATGGGAAGAGGAGGAAGAAAGGAAGGAAGGGAAGGGCAGAGCAGGAGTAATGGAAGACAAGGGAAAGGAAGGGAAAGGAAGGGAAGGGCAGAGCAGGAGGAATGGAAGACAAGGGAAAGGAAGGGAAAGGAAGGGAAGGGCAGAGCAGGAGGAATGGAAGACAAGGGAAAGGAAGGGAAAGGAAGGGAAGGGCAGAGCAGGAGGAATGGAAGACAAGGGAAAGGAAGGGAAAGGAAGGGAAGGGCAGAGTAGGAGGGCGTGACGGTGCAAATTCAGATGTTAAGGGTTACCGAATTTGCCGTTAGTCCATTTTGCCTCCCACCACCTCCAGCTACGGTGTTGTTGTTGTTGTTGTTGTTGTTGTTGTGGTGGTGGTGGTTGGTCATCTTCATCTTCATCTGTTTTCTTCTTCATCTTCATTATCTTCTTCCTTTTCTTCATCTTTATCTTCTCTTTTCCTCTTTGTTTTCTTCCTGTTGATATTGTTGTTGTTCTTGTTCTTGTTCTTCTTCTTCGTCTTCTTCTTCTTCTTGTTCTTCTTCTTCCTCTCCTTGGTGATGTAGGGGGCTGTTGTTGTTGTTGGTGGTGGTGGTGGTGATAATGATGATGATAATAATAATAATAATAATAATAATAATAATAATAATAATAATAATAATAATATGTCGGATTGAAAAAAAAAAATGAATCACAAAATATTGATTAATTTTGAAACACATAAAAAGGAAAAATAATAAAATACATTGAGAGAGAGAGAGAGAGAGAGAGAGAGAGAGTCGACCTACCCTTCGTTTTACCTTCCCGTCCTTACCTAACTCATTAATTTTTTTGTCAGGTCTTTCCTCCTCCATCTCCTCCTCCTTCTCCTCCTCCTCCTCCTCCTCCTCCTCCTCCTCCTCCCTTTTCATCCCCATTTCCCTCCTTTTCCTCCCATACCACCAATCTTCCCTTCCCTCCAATTCTTCTCTTCCCTCCTGACACACACACACACACACACACACACACACACACACACACACACTCGGAAATTCTTCGCATAACTATAAAAAAATGCAATCAAGAAATAAGAGGAAAAAGAAGATGAATTGGAAAGGGAAGAGAGAGAGAGGGGGTGTATGGGAAAGAGAAAGATGGATGGAGAGAAGAGGAGGAGGAGGAGAAGAAGGAAGAGAAAGAAGGAAATGAAACCAAAAATAAAATGAATGAAGAAAGAGAATTATTGAGAAGTGAAAAAGAACAATGAAGAGGAGGAGGAGGAGGAGGAGGAGGAGGAGAAGGAGGAGGAGGAGGAGGAGGAGGAGGAGGAGGAGGAGGAGGGCCACAGCAGGATAGAAGACACAAACAAATAACGTGAGGTGCCGGAGAGAGAGAGAGAGAGAGAAGGGAGGGATGTTAAGGGGTGAATAGTTTAATTTTTCGTGTTCTGATTCCTCTCTCTCTCTCTCTCTCTCTCTCTCTCTCTCTCTCTTACGCCCATATCATAAGCTCTCCTTCAGCCATTCCCTTACGCCCATATCACAAGCTCTCCTTCGGCCATTCCCTTACGCCCATATCACAAGCTCTCCTTCCTTGGCCATTCCTTACGCCCATATCACAAGCTCTCCCTTCCTTGGCCATTCCCTCACGCCCATATCACAAGCTCTCCCTTCTTCGGCCATTCCCTTATGCCCATATCACAAGCTCTCCCTTCCTTGGCCATTCCCTTACACCCATATCACAAGCTCTCCCTTCCTTGGCCATTCCCTTACACCCATATCACAAGCTCTCCCTTCCTTGGCCATTCCCTTACACCCATATCACAAGCTCTCCCTTCCTTGGCCATTCCCTTACGCCCATATCACAAGCTCTCCCTTCCTTGGCCATTCCCTTACGCCCATATCACAAGCTCTCCCTTCCTTGGCCATTCCCTTACGCCCATATCACAAGCTCTCCCTTCCTTGGCCATTCCCTTACGCCCATATCACAAGCTCTCCCTTCCTAGGCCATTCCTTTACGCCCATATCACAAGCTCTCCCTTCCTTGGCCATTCCCCTACGCCCATATCACAAGCTCTCCCTTCCTCGGCCATTCCCTTACGCCCATATCACAAGCTCTCCCTTCCTCGGCCATTCCTTACGCCCATATCACAAGCTCTCCCTTCCTCGGCCATTCCTTACGCCCATATCACAAGCTCTCCCTTCCTCGGCCATTCCTTTACGCCCATATCACAAGCTCTCCCTTCCTTGGCCATTCCATCACGCCCATATCACAAGCTCTCCCTTCTTCGGCCATTCCCTTACGCCCATATCACAAGCTCTCCCTTCCTTGGCCATTCCCTTACGCCCATATCACAAGCTCTCCCTTCCTTGGCCATTCCCTTACGCCCATATCACAAGCTCTCCCTTCCTTGGCCATTCCCTTACGCCCATATCACAAGCTCTCCCTTCCTCGGCCATTCCCTTACGCCCATATCACAAGTTCTCCCTTCCTTGGTCATTCACTTACACCCACATCACAAGCTCTCCCTTCCTCGGCCATTCCCATACACCCATATCACAAGCTCTCCCTTCCTCGGCCATTCCCTTACGCCCATATCACAAGCTCTCCCTTCCTCGGCCATTCCCTTACGCCCATATCACAAGCTCTCCCTTCCTCAGCCATTCCCTTACACCCATATCACAAGCTCTCCCTTCCTCGGCCATTCCTTTGAGCTTATTTCCAACACAATCACTTTTATGGGTTAATGGCGGCATCTAACATATTAATTACCCTTGAAAGTAAAAGTATGGCATAATTATACAAGACCTGGTAATAGTGTTTTATGTGTTAGTAATCGTATGGTGGAAATAGGCCGAGAGAAAATTAATTGGAAGTGGTTTGTGGAGTCGAATGAAGACGAGGAACTCCTTAGAAGCTGCTATTGGTGGAAGAGGAAGAGGAAGAGGAAGAGGAGGAGGAGGAGGAAGGGAAAGAGTAACAGCAAATAGGCCGAGGAAAAAGTAATTGGAAGTGGTTTGTGGAATTGAATAAAGACGAAGAACTCTTTAGAAGCTGCTATTGGTGAAAGAGGAAGAAGAAGAGAAAGAGGAAGAGGAAGAGGAAGAAAGAGGAATAATAAGAGTAAATAGGCCGAGAGAAAAGTAATTGGATGTGGTTTGTGGAGTCGAATGAAGACGAAGAACTCTTTAGAAGCTGCTATTGGTGAAAGAGGAAGAAGAAGAGGAAGAGGAAGAGGGAAGAAGAAGAGTAAATAGGCCGAGAGAAAAGTAATTGGATGTGGTTTGTGGAGTCGACTGAAGACGAAGAACTCTTTAGAAGCTGCTATTGGTGAAAGAGGAAGAAGAAGAGGAAGAGAAAGACGAATTATAACAGCAAATGGGCCGAGAATGACTGGAGGTGAAGTTTGTGCAATTCTGACCCCTCTTTCGGCCACCTCTTTGGATTCTTTATAGGAGCAGCGAGTAGCGGGCTTTTTTTATTAATGTTTCCTTATTTTCTGTGCCCTTGAGCTGTCTCCTTTGTTGTAAAAAAAAAGAAATTCAAGGAAGGCGGAGAACAGTCTTGAAGCTACCGTTGGATTTTGAGTTGGTAGCGACGGACATCTCTTGACAGCCAGACACACAAAAAGACAGACAGACAGGCTTAAAAAAAAAAAGAGGTAGGCTGATTGAAGAAATATAGATTGACGGGTACAGACAGACAGACAGACAGACAAAAAATGAGTCCAGGTG
>NC_066568.1:7907468-7912468 GCF_024679095.1 Eriocheir sinensis
GGTAGAGAGAGAGAGAGAGAGAGAGAGAGAGAGAGAGAGAGAGAGAGAGAGAGAGTTATGCCTTCCCAAAAAAGTGAATCCGATCGAAATGCAAAACAAATCTTCGAAACTTACCGAACCGAAGCTGAGGATTGACTCGAGTGTTTCTCCTCCTCCTCCTCCTCCTCCTCCTCTTCCTCCTCCTCCTCCTCCTTCTCCTCCTCCTCCTCTGGGGATGTCAAAGAAGAGACGTGAAGAGGTCTTGAGTGTCTTCCTGCGCGGTGAAGGTGTACGAAGGGAAGAGGAGGAGGAAGAGGAGGAGGAGGAGGAGGAGGAGGAGGAGGAGGAGGAGGAGGTTGTGGTTTGGAAGTATTCGGCGTAAGAGAAGAAGAAAGGTAAGGAAAAAAGATAAAATGGAAGACAGGAAGATTTGAGAAGATTAAGAAGCAGAAGAAGAAGAAGAAGAAGAAGGAGAAGAAAAAGGAGAAAGAGATAATGGAATAGGAAGAGAAAATGGAACAGAAGAAGGAGGAAAAGGAGGAATACATAGGAAGGAGGAGGAGGAAGAAGAGGAGGAGGAGGAGGAAGAGGAGGAGGAGAGAAAACAGGAGGAAGAAGGACATTTTAAATAGGGCTTTTGGTTGCCTGGGAGACCGCAAAAGGAGGAGGAAGAAGAAGAGGAGGAGGAGGAGGAAAACAAGGATGATCGTAAAGAAGAAGAAATCTGATAAAAATGAAGGAAAAAAAAGAAAGAACTAGATAAGAAAAGAGAAACACACACACACACACACACACACACACACACACACACACACACACACACACACACACACACACACACACTCGGGAAGATAAGCGAAGGGGAGATAAAAGAAAGAGGAAGATCTAAGAGGAAAGCGAAAGGCGGGAGAAAGAGGAAAAATAAAGAACAAGAAAGAGGAAGAGAAGTATGATAAGAAGAAGATTAAAAGAAGGAAAATGAAGACCAAGAGTATAAGAGGAGCAAGAGGAAAAAAAGAGGAACAAGTAGACGGCCAAGAAGAGGAAGAGGAAGACTGCCAGAACCACGAGCATAAAGAGGACCAATAAAGGGAAGAAGACAAGTAAGAGGAAAATCAAGAGGACCGAGGAGAAAAACGATAAGAGAATGATAAAAAAGATGATAAAAGTGAAGACCGCTAGAAGTAAGAGGAAGATCAAGAGTACCAAGAGGAAGATAAAGAGGAACAAGAGGAACCAAAGAGAAATCAAAAAGAATAAAAGACTAGAAAGAGGAAGAGGATGAAGATGGGAAGTAAGAGGAACACCAAGAGGAGAGAGAGTAAGAGGAAAATCAAGAAGGAAAACAAGTGGAGGATCGATTGGAAGATTAAGAGATGAGAAAAAGAGGAGTAAGGAGTAAGAAGAGTACCAAGAGGATCAAGAGGAGGGTCGGGTCGTGGGTTCGAGACCTCTTAAGTGAAAACATGTGGGCCATTATTCGTCACATGCGCCTCTTAGAAGGGTCCAAACACACAATTACCGGTGTGTGTGTGTGTGTGTGTGTGTGTGTGTGTGTGTGTGTGTGTGTGTTTCAGTTTCTTTATTTCGTCTTCTTTTTCTCTTTCTTCTTCTGATTCGTGTGTGTGTGTGTGTGTGTGTGTGTGTGTGTGTGTGTGTGTGTGTGTGTGTGTTTCAGTTTCTTTATTTCGTCTTCTTTTTCTCTTTCTTCTTCTGATTCGTGTGTGTGTGTGTGTGTGTGTGTGTGTGTGTGTGTGTGTGTGTGTGTGTGTGTGTGTGTGTGTTTCAGTTTCTTTATTTCGTCTTCTTTTTCTCTTTCTTCTTCTGATTCGTGTGTGTGTGTGTGTGTGTGTGTGTGTGTGTGTGTGTGTGTGTGTGTGTGTGTGTGTGTGTGTGTGTGTGTGTGTGTGTTTTCCTCTATTTCGTGTTTTCTTTTTTTCTTTTTCTTCGTTTGTCTTTCTTATATTTTTTTGTTTTTTCTTTTTTCTTCACTTCGTTTTATTTTATTTTTATTTTTCTTCTTATCTTTTCTTCATTCATCTCTTCATTGACCTTATTTTCTCTCTCTCTCTCTCTCTGTTTAAGGAGGAAAGGGCGGGGCGAGGGAGGAAAGTCATATGTGGAACCGCAGACCTCCTCCTCCTCCCCCTCCTCCACCTCCTCCTCCTCCTCCTCCTCCTCCTCCTCCTCCTCTAGGGATGGAATTTAGAACACAGAAATCGTAAATAATGTAAAATATATATAAATGAAGGAAAAGAGAGAGAGAGAGATTGATGACCTAATATTTTTGTTTTTGTTTATTTCTTTTTTTTTTCATTCCTTTCTTTTATTTTATGGGTGTGTTGTTGTTGTTGTTGTTGTTTTGGTTGTTCTTGTTCTTGTTTTTTTATTCCGAAACCAAGAAAAAAAATGGAGAAAAAAATTAATAGAGAAAATAAATGAAGAGACAAACGAATAAACGCTAGAAATAAATGAAGGAAAGAATCAAACAAAAATATTATAGAGAAAAAAGAAAAAGAAAGAAAACGAGACCGAAAGAGAGAATTAAAGAAAGAAAAAAGTTTACTGAGAGAGAGAGAGAGGAAGGGCGTGTGTGTGTGGGTAGAAATGGCAGCTTGCAAAACACACACACACTCACACACACACACTCACACACACACACACACACACACACACACACACACACACACACACACACACAAAGAGAGAGAGAGGACAGTTTTTTTTTCAAGTTAGTGAATATTAGGAGGAGGAGGAGGAGGAGGAGGAGAAAACGGTAAAGAAGAAAAGTAAGTGAAAAAGAAAGAAGATGGAGGAGGAAGATGAGGACAAGAACAAAGAAGAGGAAGAAAAGAAGAATAACAAGAGGAAAAAAAAGGAAAAGCAAGAGGAAGAGGAGGAGGAGCAGGAGGAGACAGAAATGAAAGATAGACAAACAGGCAAGCATATTCCCTCCTCCTCCTCCTCCTCCTCTTCCTCCTCCTCCTCCCCCCCAAGCCGTTACGATCTTGTGTGTAATTTTTTTGCGTTCCACGAATTTTTGTCACGCCAGGAAGCATGTGAGAGAGAGAGAGAGAGAGAGAGAGAGAGAGAGAGAGAGAGAGAGAGAAGGGGGTGTATATGGAAAACAAAGGTCATATTAGTTGAAAGGGGAAGAGAAGAAAGGAGATTAAAAAAAATGAAGGAAGGAAGAAGATAGGAAACGAGAATTGAAATAAAAGAAATAGAAAAAGATAGGAACAAACGGACAAACGGGAACAAGGAATTGGAAAACAGAGGAAAACAGAGAAGGAGACAAATAAACAGACAGACAAACAGATAAATAGACAGACAGACAGAAACACACACACACACACACACACACACACACACACACACACACACACACACACACACACACACACATACAAGCATTCTACATAACAGCTCTTTGCATCACATAAGAACAGAAGAACACAGACAGACGCGGTGACCATAAATACTAAACTATCCATCTGTTCTCTTCCCGTACAGCCATTAGGAGACGTATAAGTGATGGGGGGAGGGGGGAGGGGGGGGAAGAGGGCAGGGGGCTGATTGGGTTAGGGTAAAATGGGCTGGGGGCTGTGGAGTCTGAGAGGGGTGTATTTATTTATATTGTTGAAGTTTATTGAGTCTAAGTTTGTTGTTTACCTGTATGTCGTTTTTGTTTTTAAATGTATTACCTTTTCTGCGCACCTTGTCCACCACCACCACGACCGCCTCCTCCTCCTCCTCCTCCTCCTCCTCCTCCTCCTCCTCCTTCTTTTCTAATGACAGGAGGAAAACATTAAATTTTATCGGCTTTGGTTTTTTATTTTGTATTTTTTCCCTTTTTTTCACTTTTTTTCTTTTTTCTTTTTCTTCTTCTTCTTCTCCTCCTCCTCCTCCTCCTCCATTTTCTCACCCTTCATCCTTGTCGGTTTTGTATTTTGTATTTTTTCCTTTGTTTTCCTTTTTTTTTTTTTTGTTGTTGTTGTTGTTGTTGTTGTTCTTCTTCTTCTTCTTCTTCTTCTTCTTCTTTTTCTTCTTCTTCTTCTCACCCTTTCATCCTTGTCTCCCTTTGTACTAGTAACTCCTTTTTCTTCCTTTTACTCCTTTGCCCCAAAATTCAACTCCCTCCTCCTCTTCTTCCTTACTCCTTTCCTAATATTTCTACTCCCTACTCTACCGTACCTTAACCTTACCTCTTTCTCCCTCCTTCCCCAATTCACTTTCTCCCTTCCTCCCTTTCCCTAAAATTTCTCCTACCTTCCCCCTAAAAGTTCTCCTTCCAATCCCTAAAATTAATCCTTCCTTCCTCCTAAAATTTCTCTCTTCTCTTTCCCTAAAGTTTCTCCTCCCCTTTCCTTATGCTGAACCATTTAAATCTACATTCTCTAGAAAGGCGAAGGTTGCGAGGAGACCTGATCGAAGTCTATAAATGGATGAAGGGCTTTAATAAAGGGGATATCAATAAGATTTTGATAGTAAAAGAGCCAGGTAGGACGCGTGGCAATGGTTTTAAGTTAGACAAATTCAGATTCAACAAAGACATAGGCAAGAATTAGTTCACCAATAGAGTGGTGGACGAATGGAACAGGCTTGGGAGCCATGTTGTGGGTGCCAATACCATAGATACATTCAAGAAGAGGTTAGATAAAGCCATGGATGGTGAGGCAAGGTGGGGTTGAGTGTACAGGAGCTGCCTTGTATAGGCCAACCGGCCTCTTGCAGACTCCTTACGTTCTTATGTTCTTATGCTCTTAAAATTTCTCCTCCCTTTACCCCTAAAATTTCTCCTCCCCTTTCTTTAAAATTTCTCCTCCCCTTTCCTTAAAATTTCTCCTCCCTTTTCCTCTTAAATTTCTCCTCCCCTTTCCTTAAAATTTCTCCTCCCCTGTCCTTAAAATTTCTCCTCCCTTTTACCTTAAAATTTCTCCTCCCCTTTCCTTAAAATTTCTCCCTTCCCTTTCCGTAAAATTTCTCCTCTCCTTTCCCTAAAACTTCTATTCCCTAAAATT